>NC_046157.1:11755808-11821627 GCF_011064425.1 Rattus rattus
ACCAGGAAGATCACAGAGATTTTTTTATTTAATTGATATAGGCATCAGAATTTAAAACAACCACCACCACCACCGCATCGCCTATCGAAACCTCCCTAGAATGCTGTGATGTACAGCAGTGTGTGAATCAATGAGCTATGCTTATCTTTGCAACTTCACTTTTGAGGTTCGAATTCCAAATTTGCATTATTTTATTGTACACCTTACTCTAAAAGTTTTAAGTAGCTTAAAGTACAGAGATATTGTCACAGTCTTTCCTGGAGTTTTTACAATATTTCATCTTCAAAGTAGGTTATGAAGCTGGAAACGACAGGTTTGTAGAACAAGTCATCTTCTTGTGTGCCTAACAGGTGCCATTATGTTCCCACAACCTTCATTTTGCCTGGATTCAGACACCTCCCTCCAATAATTGACTGCTAACATGGCTGTCATATGGACAGCCCATTTCCATCCATAGCAACTGAGGACTGATAGCCTTCAGGTTATAGGCTACACGAAAGAATTACACTTCCAGTTCTCAGAGCAGTAGAGGAGTTTGGACTTGCATGTAAAAATAAAACTTGACGTAAAATGCTCCTGGTACTATGGGGTGATCAGACAAATCATGAGGTTTTAGAGAGCAGAGACTCCCCCAAAGCCATGGACTCAGCCAAGGTTAGTTTTAAATTGAATCTTGAAGAATAGGAACAGGACACATAAGCTAAGATTAGAAAAATCGAGTTTCAGATAAGGAAGCAGGAAATCACTTGGTGGAGAAAGCTCCTGCCATGTTGGAGAAAAATGAGTTGGCTAGTTTGGGAAGAGAGTGTGTGGAAGATTTGCAGAGTCATGTTCCAGACATTTGGGCTGGGTGGTGGTGGTTGTCATATCTGTTGTGAGAAACATCACAGAAAGTTACTGGTAATTGCAGGTGGGGAGGGGGGAGCAGAGCCCAAGGTTTTGGAAACATTCTAATCATCTTTTATGGTAGAGAGGAGTCAAAACAAAGCTTGTAGTTAGAGAACAATAAAAGAAAGAACTCAGTATTTTGTTTTTAAATCCTTTTAAATTCCACAATCTCTAAAGAAAAAAATTATTACCTTGTATTTATTTCTATGTCACTCCTTATAGTTTCAGAGTGAGTCAGACATTTCTTTTTGCATGATAACTTGTGTTAATGAGGCTCACAGCCTAGTTCTAGAGTGTTTAGTTTGGTCAAATGAGGTGTCTTGTACTTTCTCTGAGCAATTGTGCATAAGAGCTGAAGCTTGATACTTTCCATAGGTGGAGTATTTCAGGTGCCCAGAAATATCTGTTTCACATTTCCAATTTTGCTTACCTTCTTCTTTTCTTTTATTTCTTTTCTTGTTATTTTTTTTTATAACTACTTGGATTCTAATTGTTTAACTTGTCTCTCATTTCAGAACAACAGTCTCACGTGTTAGCCCCAGGATTTAGGTTTCAAATCAGCTCATTTGTTGACTGCCTTTATGCTCCTGGGAAAATTACATTTTTACACTTCATTTGTAAAGATGGACATGCAGGACACACATGGAATTAATACATAATATTAGTATAATATTTCAAACTCACTGCCACAATAACAAGGATCACACCTGTCTTTTCCACCACTCTGTCCTAAGTTGCTCAGTATCCGGAATGTGCACACTGCATTAATGAGTAAGCCTAACAGGAAATAATATCAATATGGCTGCAGTGTTGAATGAAAGATTTGTGGGAGATATAATTGTACAGGTTCTACAGCGTGAAAAGATTCTTGGATGCCTCACCTCGTCCATTGATCTTGTGGACTGACAACCTGTGCTGTTCATTGAATTCTCCAAACGGGCTGGGAGACACGTCTTCTGTGTAAGACAAATTGGCTGCTGAGGAAGAGTGATGACAGGCATTTGCTTCCATTATCGATAGTGAAGTGCTTCATTTTTCATCCTAAAGGGGGGAAAAAAGACTCACGTTGAACTGACTTGTTAATTATGCAGGGTTTTTTCCCAACATCTGTGGAGTATCATGGAGAGCATGATATGGTAGTCTCGTCATTAAAAATATCAAAGGCAGGCCCTCTCTGAGTGCTCACGTGTGTACATATTTGCTAGTGTTGTTGGTGGTGTTGTTGTTAAAAAAAAGAGACCGCCATGTTGCTCATTTTCACCAAGCTGGAAGTCCACAATCTGTGTGTCAGGCAATGACTTAGAAGAAAAATCTCAGTCTCTAAGCCCCAGACCAATAATCAGTTCCATAAGTCAGATCAGCTGGTGCGATTATTTGGTCAGTTGTTTCTAATGCAGGGTACCAGAATGGATCCATGGAGTCAGCACAGTCTGAAGGGTGTTGACTCTACACGCTTATGTAGGATGTGATTTAAAGTATATGTTGTTTGGACTTCCTGGATTTGCATTTGTGTAAGGTGAAACCCAAAGCTTTTCCTATCCCAGGATATTTTAAGAAAGCCGAATTAAGTCATCGAGTGGCAATCATCCAACCTTCCTACCCCTAAAGTTCCAGATTTAGAGACAGAAAAACAACAAACTTGTAACCGTTTGGCTTTTCTATGTCTGCCCAGTTCCCAAATCATGTGAAGGCTTATTTATTTATGAACTAATGCCTAGAAGTTAAGCCAGGCTCATTCCCTAACTATCTTAATTACTCAACTAACCTGTTTATACTATTCTATATCTGACATGTGCCTGGTTACCTTACCTCAGTTTCTTACATCTGACTTCCTCCACATCTTGGTGGCAAATCTCCTGCCTCTGACTCTTTCCCAGAATTTTTATTTCTTCCCAGAAGTCCCACCTATTCTCTCCTGCCTTGCTATTGGCTGTTCAGCCCTTTATTGGCAGCTGATACTTTTACACTGTGCATAAGACATTGTTCCAACACAAACTCAACAGACATGCTAATGATGTTTTGTGTTTTACCTTGATAAATGTAGGTCTGGTTTCTTTCTATTTTATTATCTTAATTTGTCTTCATAAAAACTCAATGAACTATATAGGACAAAGAGGAAAAAACATCTGTCACCAAAGTCTTAAATTTGTTAAGTAAAAGGGTGATGTCTCAACATGAACCAAGCCTCATTGTGATCCTCACTAGAAAACTAAAGGAATAGACTAATCTTATTTGTCTCTTAATTTCTGTAAGAAATTGAAGTGGTTTGCAACTCCCTAGGAAGAGCAACAATATCAGCCAACCAGACCCCTCCAGAGCTCCCAGGGACTAAACCACCAGCAAAAGAGTACACATGGAGGGACCCATGGCTCCAGCTGCCTATGTAGCAGATGGTGGCATTGTCTGGCATCAATGGGAGGAGAGGCTCTTGGTCCTGTGAAGACTGGATTCCCTAGTGTAGGGGAATGTCAGGGCAAAGAGGTGGGAGGGAGTGGGTGGGGGAGCACCCTCATAAGCAGGAGAAGAGGGATGGGATAGTGGTGTTATGGAGGGGAAACTGGAAAAGGGGATAACATTTGAAATGTAAAATACATAAAATATACAATAAAAAAGTAAAAGAATTATTTGGGTTTCAATTGTGCATGGCACTCTTGAGACTATAAAATGAAAAGTAAAAAAAATTTCCATGTTTAATAGCTTTTCCAAGAAATTACTAAAGCAGCATAATTTCAGAAATCAAGCTCACTATTTATGCACACAGCAAAGCATCAAGCACACAAGTTTATATTAACCATGGCTAGAGTAGTTTACCAGAATGACAGGTATTCTAAAAGGTCATTGGCAAGTAAATGATCTATTTAATAGATACCAAGATGATTGAAAACAGCAAGCTTAACAAGACACTCATGCATTCACGGAAGCATGAAAAAGATGTGCAGTAGGTGCTGTGGGCAGATTTAGGATAGAGATGAGGGATGAATAATCAGGTTAAATGAGTAAGCAAGTCTCCCTTTCCCATAATTTATATAACACCTTTGTATTATTGGAGGATAGAAGAATTTAGACCATCTTTCCTTTTGCTGAACATTTAACCGTGACATTTTGTTATTGAACACAGAAAGGTTGCAGAATTGACATTAGAGAGTGATAAAATAAGCACTAAAGACAAATATTAATTTCATGACAAAGAAATAGCAGTAGAGTGGCTTAAAATATTTTTTAAAGACTATGATTATAAATATTTCAATAGTCTTTAGAACTGTAGGAGAAAACAACTGGATATCCGTTTTCCTTAGGTTAAGGCTTTGTATCACAGAGGATTTTATTCACACATTAACAAGGTGTCTTTGTTGAAAACAGCTTGAAATCTAGAAAAAAATTAATGTTAAATGTCTGCATTCTCTCAGTATCCTCCATTTAGGTTCTAGTGGGTCATAATATTTTTCCCTCATTGCTCACCTCAAAACTTCAACCATGAATTTGAAATGCAACTGTGCTTTTGAAATTCCTGTTCATTATTACAAGCAACAAGAAACTTATACTTATAGCTTACTTATGGGGCCAGTGAGATGGCTCAGTGGGTAAAAATGTCTGCTACCAGAGGATGGCCTTGTTGGGCACCAATGGGAGGAGAAGCCCTTTGTCCTGCCAAGACTGGACCCCCCAGTGTAGGGGAAGGTCAGGGTGGAGAGGCTGGAAGGAGAGTGCTTGGAGGGGGAACACCCTTATAGAAGGAGGCAAGGGGGATGGGATAGGGGCTTATGGATGGGAAACAGGAAAGGGAATAACATTTAGAATATAAATAAAAAAATAGCCAATAAAAAATGCCTGCTACCAAGCTAGAAAACTGAGTTCTGTCTCTGAGACCCACGCTGGGGAAGGAGAGAATGAGTTCCTGTACAGGTGCCTTCTAACCTCCACATGAAGCCTGCACACCCACTCCCACATACAGGCGTGAACATACAAACTATAACTAAGACGACGTTTAAAACGTCATCCGAAAATGCACGGAGTTTGTATCTTCCAGAGGCGATCTTGCAGGGGGCCTTTCTTTCTTCTAATTTCTTCTCTTCACTTACTCTCTTCCCTTTCTTCTTTGTGATCCATGCATGTATTGTTATATCCTTGTCACTTGTGGCATATAATAAGCAGCTGGAAATGAATTCAAAAATAGCAGAGCATTTTATGAAACAGTGTCTTTCTATTCCAATATCATTTTGAAACATGTGTGCGTGTTACTATGGGTATTCTTGGCGAACAGAACTCTAAGGATGAATGGATGTGTGTGTGTGTGTGTGTGTGTGTGTGTGTGTGTGTGTGTGAAATTAAGTCCACTTTAAAGTAATAACCACGGGAGAGGCATACCTACGTGCCTAGCCTCTGTAGCTATGAGTTCCTTGAAGCTGAGTACTTCAGCAATCAGAGTCGTCCCACAATAGCTCTCAGTAGGGAGTGACAACCCACAGTTGCTCAGTTCCTAAGGCTGGGTGTCTCAGCAGATCCAGTCCTGTGCAAGAAGCCCGGATGATTCCTGGAGAGATGTTGCTGATCTTTAACCTGCCATGAAAGCTTGGAAATGAAATGCCTCTGCTATCACAGAAGGGATCAGTGGCGGCAGCAGCAGGCAAGAAGGAAGGTGCAACAAGGAAAGGGCAAAGAATGATCCTTTTGCCGTGTCCATTTACCTGTTCTCTTAGAGAAGGGGCTCCCCAAAATCAGGGGGTGCTTTCCACACCAGTCAAAACAACTGGGACAGTTCCTCAGTCCAGGCTCTCCATTCAGGTGATTTTATTTGTGGCAAGTTCACCTTAAAGCAAATCACAACAACCTATAATGTTTTTATTACAATGGATCCGACAAACTCCCCTTCCTTCCAACCTTTCATCTCCCTGCATCCCGACACACAGAACACAGATGCTGTCTTACATAAGCCCCTACATTCCGTGTCTCACATCTCAGGATATAGGGAGCTTTAGTCTTCTGTTCGATTCCATATTCAGAAGTATTTCACGTGCAGTAAGTATTAACTTAAATTTCTCTCGAATAGTCAGTTATGGAAATGTGACCTAGAAAGTATATGAAAAAGCAAGACAGAGAATTTTGGTGCATTTATTTATCATTCAGCTAACATTAAGTAACAGTTTCTTAGATCCAAGTTCCATGTTAGGTCCAGTGCCTTCAAGGTGAAGCCTTAGAAAGACCCCCAGAGGAGCACGTATTCGCTGGAGTTGTGTCTGTTAGAGTCACTAATCTGCCCTTGCACATTCAGGGTATTTGACATATTGTAAGTGTACAATAGATATATCCTTATGAAAGTGATAAGGATTTCTAAATAAAGCATATTTGCAAGTACACACAAAAGTTCTGTAGAGTTATATTTAAATCACATATAAAGAACACATATAAAGAACACCAAGCAAGACATTATGAGGTATCTTTAACAGATTTCACGTAGAAATGGAGGTACACAAGTAATTAAATAATTCTAATGCTCATTTACAACATGCATCAATGAGAGACTTGTAGGAAAGGACTTACTATCTCCAATGGGCTTCTGCAAGATTCAGGGGGGCTGAATAACTTAGAGCTTGAAGAATGAAAAGATGCTTGCTGCTCTTTCAGAGGACCCAAGCTGAGTTCCTAACATTCTAGATCTACCATCTTCTTTAAGGCTTCTATGGGCACTTACACAAATACAGTGAGTATTCACCAGGACACAGACACTCACACATACAACACACACTCACACACACACACACACACACACACACACACACACACACACACACACACACCTTTAAAAGTCAGCTGAGAGTAACTATCTGCAATAACCAATTCTATGTACAAACCAAGAGGAAGTTACGAAATGGCAAAAAGCTGTATTCTGTTAATTATCTCAGACACAGTGGGTGACAGGTAGAAGTCATAAATGTAGGATGGTGTCAGGTTATAAGCGATGGAAACAGAAATTGGCAAGGAAATGGCATGAGCAGCTGCTATGGATATGAAGAATGGGGTGGAGTCCAGCATCCTTGTTACTGAGAGGCTTAAGGATGAAGATCACATTCAGTAGAAATTCTCACCCAGTGTAAATGGCTTCTATAAGCCAGAGTGGTCTCCAGATAAGACAGAAGTAAGGCTATTTAGAAGAGAATTGAGTCTGTGCTCTCAAATGTGTATGTATATGTGCATACATGTTTGTGGGTGTGCATGTGTGTGTGTATGAGTATGTATGTGTGTGACTGTGTGTGCGAGTGTGTGATTGTATGTATGTGTGTGTGTGCACATGTGTGCAAATAAAGGTGTTGAGTCCTCTGACTGAGATGGGGTTAAAAGGTGGTTTTGGATTGCCCGGCATGGACGCTGGGAGCCTAACTCCTGAGTCCTGTAGAAGAACTTCTTAACTGAGCCAGTCCTCTGAGCCCAGATGAGTAGGCTTTTAGTTCTTACCACTGAAAAGTCTATTTAAAGTTATTTGCTAAATCTTTGAGGTAAAAGCTGAGTCTCTGTAAGCATTCTATCTGAAAGCGATTATCACCTGTGGTTTATGGAGGGCGTTCTCTGTGTTAGTTACTCACCAGGATTTCTGTGTTCCTTAAGCCCCTCCCAGAAGGATAGCCTTCGAATGGCTTCTCTCTCCTGCTTCAGCTTCCTCAGCCATGCTTCCCATCTGATGCAACAGTCTCTCCTTGGGGGGCGGCATTCCCAGAACTTCTTTTACTCCCTTCCTTTCTTCTCACAAGAGTCATCATTAAAATCTGATTATTTTTTAGTAGATGCTTTTATTTACAACGCATAATTGCCTTGCATTTAATTTAATCTCTTCTTTGTATACAAATTCTGCTCTCATTAGCATCTTCTATCAAGATTACATAGATAACCAATAAGGGCTATTTTCCTCCCAGAAGTAAGGTTTAGTAATTGAGTGCGGGGCTGCTTGTGTGGGACTGCTGTGCTGACACAGCCTCACTCTTAAGGATTCTGCTTCTTTCATGTGTCTGCTATCACCTGCTTGGGAACAGCCCTTGTTTTCAAGTCTGGGACGATGCGGGGGCCACGATTCTATCGAAACTACAATAAGACCAAATGTTGAGAAGAGAGAATGAAGGAGCCTTGTTTTTCGGAAGTGTTCTTTAAGCATGTGAAGACCTGTGTCCTGTGTCAAACAGTGAATCTGTGAGAGCTATCTCTGTCCATAGCACGTGTGGGAAAGTCAGCTACGATACATATTTGTTTGTGACAAGTTAAGAACCAATATTTTTGGAAATTAAAGATCAAGTGATTCAAAGAAAAAATATAGTTTTTGTGGGTTTTCATTTCGTTTTTAGACAGATAGTTATACAGTTAGTGAGCTAGAAATCCTAAATTTAGAGTAACTTTCGTCTCAGTTGCCTCTCTCAATTTGTTTGTCTTAAGAATTGATTCAATCCTCATCCTGCCAGAAATTCTTCATGGCCTTTATGGGTCAGGACCAAATACAAATGACGGGTTCATAAGCACTTTATAAATGCACAGCTATGAAATGTTATCTTCTGAAGCTGTTAAGCGAGTTGCTGAGTATAAACTAAAAAATTGCTTAAGGGAATTTGTGCATATTTTACATATGTTGATCATAACTTGTTAGCTAGAAGTATTAAATATCGGGCTAGGGATATGGCTCAGTGAGTAAAGTGCTTGGAGTACAAATGTAAGGACCTGGGTTTGAACCCTTGGAACCCTTATAAGGCTGGGTATGAGGATGTGTAAGTAATTCCAGAGCTCCTATGGTGAGATGGGAGATGAAGATAACATGCCTGTTAGCTTGTGGGCCAGATAGCCCAGCATGCATACCCGGAACCACCCAGAGACTCTGTCTCAAAAGAAGGTGGAAGGTGAATGGGTCTACCACGTAGCCTCCCCGTGTGCCCTATGGTGTGTGTTCTCTCACATACGTCATCCACATACACAGAAAGGAATATTTACTGTCTATCTTAAATCGCTCTATTTCTAAAACATTTTAAAGGATATAGTGGCTTTTCTAAATCCCTTTGGTACAGACAAGTGTAGTGCATTGTTACACCTGGCTCACATGCCTGGCTCATGTGCCTGCCTTACATGCCTGCCATACATGCCTGCCTTACATGCCTACCTCATGTGCCTGCCTTACATGCCTGCCTTACATGCCTGCCTTACATGCCTGCCTTACATGCCTGCCTTACATGCCTGCAATACATGCTTGTCTCACAGAGAAGAATCCAATGACATAAAGCAACGTGTGAAGCTCTAAGTCATGTGACTTTGGGTGGCTGGTCTAGAAACGTCCACTTCAAAACTCTTCATCCTTTAATCCGTGCTGCTGCTCTAAACTTCTGTGTCATGCTTCTCCTGTCCATTTGGTAAAGTCTGAATCCGAATGATTAGAGGAATCCTTGTTTATTTACATGCTGTGTTTTCTCCTTTCTCACAAGAATGAATGTAACCTTCTTCTCCTTTCCTAAGTGTCAGTTCCCGTCTTGTGTTTTGTGTGAAACATTTCCTGGATGCCTCAGGCCCCAGAACTCTGCCATGTTTTTTCCTCATCCTCCACAACAAACAAACTATATATAGAGAAGCACATATCACGTTTAATTATAGAAATAAATTATACAGCATATTAGGTTACTCCATATGTCTTAGCTTTGTCTCCTTAAGTAGACTGTTTTATATTTCTTAAGCAATTTAAAATGTGCAAGATCAATGGTGAGCCTATAGGAAGAACTAAAATTAGCTTAGCTCTAAATTGAATCAAAAATTAATCCTTAAGCAACTCTTTCAGCATAGTCCAAACTTCCATGACAAATGAACAAACAGGTTCAAAGAGGCAGAAACTTAGCCAGTGTCATCAACTAAGAATCTAATCCTGCTACAGGAAATCTGAAGTCTAAAAATGTATCATCTGCAAGACTTACTTGAAAATTGTCTAAAATCCAAACACAATACCTGCTTGTGTGTGTGCTGTGTGCATACAGCTTACGGTCTCGAGTTGAGAGAAGCCAGCTGGAAGCTATTGGGTTAATTAATGGGCATACTCAAGCAAGCCTTGGCAGGATCAGACCTGATGGAATTTTATCTGTAGAGAGGGTAAATGAGGAATGCTAGGCAGTTTATTAAAGAGAACTCCAAGGGATTCTTTTACAAATGTAGTCATGAGTTATTTAGTGCCTCTCTGCAGTGCCTTCTACAATGTCTAACTAGGTGGTTGCGTCCCTTCTGTGCATGATGCAAATATTTCCAGGGTCATATTTTAAGCCCAAGACATCGCTAAAAGGAGCATAGGGCACTGTCTTTGTCTTTCCTGGCCCATGCGTTTGTTTTTCTCTGAGTGAACACATTGGCTTAGTACTTAGAGCTACAGGCAACTTGAACAAATTAAAGACCACAATATTCCTGTTTGGTTTGACATTGTTTACATCAACCCACCAACTTAAGTTTTTAATGTTTTATATAGTAGATTTTTCTTTAGTTATGACGTATATCTACTGTAGCTCAAACTACCTTTAAATTGCCTGTCCACTTGTCTTAGTTACTATTCTGTGGCTGGGCAGAGACACCAAGGCCAAAGTGATTTATAAATGAAAGGGTTTAATTGCAACCTCACTCCCAGTTTCGGAGGGTGAGTCCATGACCGTCATGGCAAGGAGCAGAGCAGCAAGAAGGGAGAGATGGTCCTGTGTAGTTGTCGAGTGCTCACGTCTAATGCTCCAGCAGGAGACAGAGAGAGTGAGACTGGGTCTGGCATAGGCATTTAGACTCATCAAAGTCCATCCCCAATGACACAACACTCCTCCAACAATGCCATACCTCTTAATTCTTCCCCATGCACTCAGTCCACCTACTAGAGATCAACCACACACATATATGGGCTTACAAGGGCCTCTTGCATTCAGAACACCTTGTCATTTATCAACATACCTTCATTTATATCCAGATTCAAAATACCAAGAGACAAGCTCTTCCCACTGTTACTCAATGCCAGTGAATTCTTATGTCTACTGTTGGGCTCAAGATCCAACAAGTCAGTCACAGCTAGAATTCTAAAACAGCTTCGGTCATGTTTTAAAGATTACATTTTACCATTTCTTGGGAATAATGGTTGCTTTTTGCTATTGAGAGATTATTGTTGCAGATTATTTCTTAGACACATATTCTTATACTTCATGTGTTTATTTTGAGGAGCAGGGACCCTAGATACTTCAATCCATGTAAACCCATACATCGTCCTAGCCTAGCATTTTCTTCCTGCCAATTGGCTCATGTGACTGACTGGAGCTCTTGTGAGCAATTGCTGTTATTGCAGAAGTACACCAAGGCAGGATGGCTCACATTGTGGTTTTAATTCTCTCTTCCCCCTCCCCCTTTCTGTCTTCTCCTTTCTCCCTTCTTGCCCCTCTCCCTTTCCATAAATATCTTCATATTATTTCCGATCAATAGATTTTTAACACTCAAAATTGTAAGACCGTAGTAAAAAACAAGGTGACTTATTCACACGGTCAGTAATCTTTTCCTTTCTTTTTTCTTTTGTTCTTTGTAGCCCTCTTCAATCTAATTCCTGTGGGACTGCGTGTAGTGGCCATCCAAGGTGTGAAAGCCAGCCTTTATGTGGCCATGAATGGAGAAGGCTATCTCTACAGCTCAGTAAGTAATTCAGTTGTGTGTGTGTGTTTGTGTGTGTGTGTGTGTGTGTGTGTGTTAGTGAAGCAATCATTTAAAGGAACAGATGTCAGTTTATAATTTCAAATCGATTTTGAGGACTGTTGTAAGGATTTTCCCATTTGGATGTTAAAGGTCATGCCTCAGGGAGTGAGAATGAACCAATCACTTTCCACATCAAATATTCTTACATCTAGTTTCAGCTTCTAGATAGTGCAGTTTGGAATGTACCCTTCTATTCAGTTCTAAGAGTAAGAAACTTTTCTTTCTTAACTCTCCTTCACAGATAGCAGAAGACTTATGAAGAGTCATATATATATATATATATATATATATATATATATTACTGTAAAGAAAGAACTTTCATAGATGCTGCCTAATAGGTCATATTCTCTGATTCAAAGACAATGGAAATTTGTAGAATGAACTCTGGATTAGGAGAAATGACATCTGCATTATTATACAAACATCAGCAATAGTGTGTGTGTGTGTGTGTGTGTGTGTGTGTATACAAATCACTTTTTCACTTTATCATAGTATTTGGATCTTCGAAGTGATGGTGTTGGTCCCTCCCATGTATAACATCCCTTCAAATCTACAAGTGACGAATGGTGTAACACCAGTGGCTATACTCTGAGCACTGGTGTACTTTTAAGTACTTAAGGCCTATTTTTAAGTTAATACTATCCTAGTTTCTCTCTCTCAAAAAACTTAAATTCATGCCCGGAAAAAAGTAGCTATTCTGA
Organism: Rattus rattus; assembly: GCF_011064425.1. NCBI lineage: Eukaryota > Metazoa > Chordata > Mammalia > Rodentia > Muridae > Rattus > Rattus rattus. Next base: position 11,768,111 of record NC_046157.1, read on the forward strand.
ATAATTTCTGTTTTTCACACGAGAATTGGTTGTTTGTGGCTCATAAAAACAATGTTTCTTGAAAATCACAGCTAAAGGTTTCTATGTACTCCATAATCTCAGTCATTGTACAGACTATCTAGTAAGTCAACCTGTGTTTCTCAGCTGTGGGGTAAACACTGAATAGTGTTAGACTTCAGGTAACTATTTACTGTGTATCTCATACATCATACACGCTTATTAGTAATGCCTCTGTCATCATAGCACACTTAAGCTGCTATTGTCTGAATGTTCCCGACCATCTCCGATAAATATCATGCAACAGATAGGCCAGCTCCTCTGGTGTGATCACTACGTGTTGCTTGCCTTTATTGCTATGTCACGTTCTGTCCCATAAATATGCATAATTCACCTGTTAGTTAAAACCCAAGATAATTTTAAAAGATTGAAGGTGACAATCTACTTCTGAATATATTTCAGATCTGAATACCATTTGCATTCACCCACACATATATGCTACGCATGGACACACATTTTTGAGTTGATCAAAATCATATTTAAAGATAGGAACATTTTCAGGCAAAGTAGCGAGCATTCATTTTCTGCGCCTCATGGTATATGCACCCTCAGCTCTTCACGGGATGTCATATCAAAACAAGCATAAAGAAGGGTACTATGTTGAATAATTCCCATTAGCTAAACAATAGCAACACAATGCTTGACTGGGATAAAAACTAAAATGTGGAGAAAACCTGAGGATAGAATGAAAGACTGCTTGAAGAATCACGTACGCATGGAAAGGCTCAGGGAGCAGCCACAGAAGCGACAGGGCTTCTGTCACTGAACTAGATTTGTTTTCTTTTTGTTGACCAGTGTTTGGTATTAAGGATGGGTGGGGCAGAGTGCGGTGAAGATTAATCCTTATAGCTCTCTCAGAGTTGTATTCTTTCTATGTTTCTTATTTTGAAATGAGGCTATGTACATGGGCTTGGGTCTGTAGGAGGGAGATGTTTTAAAGAAACCTACAGTTTTGATTGCAGTCAGAACTGTCAAATAGACTCATCACCGTTGTAAAGCCATCTCTCACATACTGAATTAAGATCACTTTTTATCAGTTGCTTATGATCGCTTATAGAATCATAGTGTTTTCTTTGCTAGGATTCCAGGGTCAAGCAATCCTATAATTCTAAGTAGATCATCTCTGGCATGGGTCATCTGATTTTCTCCTCTCAAAACACCTCTGTCTCTGGCCCAGACTGATATGGCGAATACTGATTTCAAACAATCTATAATGGGACTAAAGAGACCAACACCAGACTATATGGCTGCATCATGCTCTGTACTGCATTTCTCTGTCTGGTGTGCTGCCATGAGAGATGGGGCAGAGATCTCTGTGGGTGTTTTCTTTTCCACAGTGTCATTTTCTGGTTTCTGTTTAGGTTAAAGCTGGAGGCGTGTTCCCCTGTTACCTTCTAGTTCTCTTCATTCACTGAGAAGGAGGAGGGAAGATGAATAGTGCGGTGGGCTGATTGCTATAGCATGGAGCTAGAAGGGTTAATGTTGGAGGAACTCATTTATATGTGCATCTATATGTGTATCTCTATCGTATCATCTATTTCTATCTCTATCACTTTCTCTATAGATATCTATATCCATAAATATAGATAATCTATATCTGTATCTATCTATGTCTATCTATATCTATATTATTTATATATATATATTTATACATAACCACTGCATTTTTCATGTTTAAACTTACTTTGGTTCTTATCTTTTTAAACTCTCTTTTATTACTGAACTTTCCTTTTCTTTTATTCTTCTAAACTTGAGCTACATTTCTGTTCCTTTCGTGGTTTTCCCGATATTTCAGTTTACACAAATGCATACACACACACACACACGCGCACACACACACACACACACACACACACACGTATATATGATTACAGACATTGATAAATACTTTTGGATTTCTGTCATCTAAAAGGCTCATGAGCTATGGGATATTTTCTTGATTAGTAAATACAACTGACCTACCTGATTACCTGTACTTTAAAATGAATTATTTGTGGATAGCTTACATTTCCCCAGCCTTTGAAAATAATCTCTATGAACAGTTTGTATATGTGTGCATATACACTCACATGTTAAATTTAGTATTGCTGAATGTCCTGTTCCTCTAAACTCTGTATTTCATTACTGTCTTTGTGAGGATCCATGTGTAATGACTTCTTAGGTTTTGTGTGAGGATTTCTGTGTAACTGGTAATTTTCCTGCCTCATGGATTCATGCTTCCTGTGGTTTCTCCCTTTGACTACGGTTCAGGTACCTGCACATGCCTCACTGGACCAGCATTTCCCCTGGTTTCCATGAGGTGATATTCCATTGCTCTCTGGCATCTGTTTTTGAAATTTAATATTTCCTTTTATGCAATCTCTATAGAAACCTAAATAATATTTTCATTTTATGTTTCCTGTTCTTAAACTATCTCTATCCATTAGAAGTTTCTAATAAACTTATAATTCAAAGAGTTATATTTCTCTAATGCAAAAACATTTTAACTTGTATCCCATTTTCATGTTGTGTCTTTTGTGCAATTCTTATGATGTAAGCTAGGAACATTGGAACTCATTGTGTTCAAATTTTATGCAGTTTTGTGATTTCAGTCCTGGTGTTTTTCATTTCTGAATGGTGAATAGCTTCTAATAATATCCTCCTGTTCTTGATTTATTTCTTCCTGCTTTTTATTTTTATTGTGTGCCTCTTTTTCACTCTTTACAGAAAGTCATTAACGTATCTTTCAAAGCATTTCTAACATAATTGGTCAGTGATTTTCATAGTTAAAAATTCATAGTTTAAGCATTAATTTTCCCAAGTGACGTTTTATAATCACATTCAGGTTGGATTTTAGAATCAATTCATTAAGTGTTCAGGGTTTTGGCCTTGGGGGCATTCTTCTCTTCCTCTTTTGATAGTTCTTCCTGTGAAGTCTGCTGCTATGACTGTAGCAATTTTTTTGGTAGCTTCTATGTAGCCTCTAATATCTCAAGTTTAGAATAGTTTTAAGGCACCAAAGCTCCTATCCGAGGATAAAAGTGGAGTGAGTGCGGTAGCCTGGGGGGAGGGGCGGTTTTGTCTAGTTGATTTTGAGGTCACAAACTATGCCTCCAGGTAGGCATATCATTCTTTTCACTGAACGATATCTCAGTGCAGTTCACTGAATTAGCAGCTAGCCGGGCTCCGGTCCTCACTTTGCATTCAAGAATTTTAGTTCAATCAGCTAAGTTGAGAGAACTCTGGGCCAAATTGCTTTCTATAGGACGGAAGCCAGGCTAGCCTGAAGCCACAGCTGTATGGTGCCATCTCTCTTCCATGGGAAGCTTGTGGTTGCTTTGACAGTGTTGACTTTGGCAATGCGGTTAGCCTTGATGCTTATTTGGAATGAGAGGGTACATGATGCTATGAGCAATCAATAAATCCCCCCACTCTGTGTATCTGTGTATGCACATGTGTGTGTGTGTGTGTGTGTGTGTCTGTGGTGTGCCTCCTCTCTCTCCTTTCTGTCTAAAAGGACATAAAGCAATATTTTCATCTTAATATTTTTGCATGTACTTTACTGTTCGTCATATCTACACTTTGGACAACAGATGTTTTAAACTCTTCCAATTGCAAGAACCAAAGTTATATGGCCATTGAAATCATTTCCCCATTTCGTTTAGCGAAATGTTTTCATTTTTATCCATGTTATAGCAGGCAATAGGATTACATTTGTTTTGAAAACTTAGTAAGATTCCATTGTGTGTATCTTCCTGTCCATTCATTTATTGAAAAGCATTTAATTTCCTTCTACTTCTTGCTATGGGATTATTGCTGCACTGAACAGAGAGATACAAATATGGCTATAAAACCTCTTCATTTCTCTGCATATATACCCAGAGACAAAGTTACTAGGCCATGTAATTCTATTCGAATTCTTTCGGAGAACTCCCTACTGTCTTCTGTGCATCGCAAATGTTTTGTGTTGCTATCAACAATGCACAATTGTTCAAATGCCTCTTTGCCAGCCAGCACTTGATGCTTTCTGAACTGCTTTTTTCTATTGGCATTGGTCATCCTATCTCATATGATGAGCCCAAGTATAGTTTGAACCAAGGTTTAAGTTTTAAGGCCCCAAAGCTCACCGGCATTCCATACAGAACTTATGATGTCTTCTGCATAGTCTTGGGAGACTAACATATTTCATTCCTTCAGCAGTTTTTCGTTTGCTTGTTTGCTTGTTTTATCTGTTGTGCAGTTAGAGCTTGCTTATATGTGGTAGACATTTACTCTTTATCAGGTACTACTCGCAAATACTTATTTTCATTTTACTGGTGTCCTTAATTACTTTCTTGGTTGGTTTTTGTGCAGAACTTTTAGTTGGTAAAGTTCCCCCATGCATTTCCCCCTTGTTCCTTGTCCTCCTGATGTCTTATAGTGAGGGAATTGTTGGCAAATTCACTGTCATGAAATTGTGATTCTTGTTTTTCTAGAAGCTTTGACTTCAACCCTCATAGTTGAGGCTTTAATCTACTTTGAGTGATTTTTTTTTTAAAAAATATGTTTTATGGTTGTGAAGTTTTCCCAGGACAAGTATTAAAATGTGTTTGATTATACATCTTTTAAGGTCAGAAACTATGAGACTAATTGCTTTCTTTATTCTTCCATTTGTTTTGGTGACTGTTTTAACTTTTAATATGCATTATTATTATTCTATGGGGAAAGACATTGAGATTTAATAAAAATGATATTGAATATATAGGCTTGTAGGCTATTTGGACATTTAAACAATAGTAAGCATCTGTTACATGAACTTGGGATGCCTTATTATTCATTTGTGTCTTCTGACATTTTTTATAGCTAGAAGTTTTTAATGCATTAGTTTTTAACTTCTTTGATTACATTTAAATTCACTGAACCTTTTTGAAAGGAGTTTAAAACAATTCTAATGAAATTAAATAACACCTTTTTAAAGTAGAGAAAAATAAAAGCTCTTTCATGCCCTGTGAAAGAACCAACTGAAACAGACATTTTATGTAAATTTTTCATTATATACATAAATTACGTTATATACATATGGATTAAGTGTCTATGGTTTAATTTTTTGTGGTTTAACGTTTTCTGCCTTGACATTTAATCCGCCTTACTTTTATGCTTTATTCTCTTTGAGTTTTATATATTTTGAAACATCTATAATACTACCTGGAGCTTCTTAAATGGTTTTCTTTAGGTGGGAGTCAAAGGAAGAAGGGAATATTTTCATTACACACAAAATAGAGCAAAGCTTAAAGTCCACATTCTCTATAAATTTACTCACATCAACATTTTATGCTGAAGTAATTTGAACTGAAGCTTGTATACATGACTGAATTACAAAGGAATATCATTGAGGCTATACTGTAAATCTAAATCATTTTCATATTGTGCCTACAAAATTGGGAATGCAATGTTTAGTAATTATGGTATAGATTGACATGTACAATAAATATTCAAGTATGGTACCGCAGTTCAATTGCAGATAGATTTCTCTATTCTGAATCTGTGATATTCACAATCATTCAAGTAGTCCAGCTCCTGTCTCCACTGGTATTTCCATTAGAAATCACCATTGAAAAGGAAATAAAATGCCTCTTCCACATTCAGATGCCAGCAGTTTGCCTCTGTCTTGCTGGTAGGTAAGCTTCGAATTCATCTTTGATGCCTGGGACAGATATTTTAATGATCACAACCATGAGCATATTCTTTTGGAAGGATTTCAGTAGAAACTTGCCAAGGTTAAATGGCATTGCATATTCTAAGCATTAATAGGAATTTTCCTAAAAATTAACTATGGGTCCATTGAGAAAAGTCTTGATGTTTTGACCAATGCTGGTTTATGCCTAAAATCAACCTCAGTTACTCTAGCATTCATCCAGTGTACACTGATTACTGCTAATTCACATGCCAGACACTGCGCTAAACACTGAACTTACAAAGGCATTGATGACGGAAAACTCCTTATCTTTTTAAATACTATAGATATTGTTGTAGGTAACGGTTGTTAGGAGTTTGTGCCACTTCGAAGTAGAGTTCCCCGTGCCCAATGCCACCTGCACTTCTGACACCAAGTCTAAGTTCATGACACTAACACAATGTTTGGGAAATTCACAAAATTATTCTCTTGCTTTATGATTTACTAGAACAGAACTCCTATATTGTTATACTCACAGCTATGAGTTTTCATAGAGAAGAGATACAAGTTAAACTGATCACGGTAGGACTAAGTATATAGCTGAGAAGTGGAGGCTTGCCAAGCACCATGAGGCCTTATGTTTAATCCATCGCCAAGAAAACAAAATAAAGCAGCTGAAGGGGCAAGGGTACTGGGTCCAAGTTCTGCAGGAGCACCAAGTTCACAACTACTTTTCTTATTTCTGTGGAGTAAGAATGTGCCAGTCTTCTGCTTCTGTGAGCAGAGGTGATGAGAGTATCACTGACCTAGAAGCTCTTCAGAGACTCTGTGTTAAGAGATTTCACTAGGACTCCAGTAGTCTGTAGGCATGATAAAACGGGCCAGATGATTCTCCGGCCCTGAATGAGTGACACAGAGCTCCCGCCCTGAATTACAGTTGTCATTCTTTGTCTAGGACAAATCCTTCAAACAAAGAGGTTGCCTCTGGTGTTTTGGTGTGAAGCTAAATTCCTAATATGCTGTAAAATCACCCAACAGAAATGGATGTTATACTATGTTAACTTGACTCTATCCTCACAACCATATTTACCTTCACCGTTTTGAAACTATGATACTCACATTCCTTCTCATAGTCCAGCTCCAGTGTCAATCAGCTGAAATGTCCTCCCCCACAACGTGTGTGTGTGTGTGTGTGTGTGTGTGTGTGTGTGTGTGTGTGTGTGTGAACTTGGAAAAAGAAAACAGTGGAGAAAGGGAGAAAGGAAATTTGGAGTGGAGCCTCTGGACTGTCAGCGTTTGGGAAGTAAAAACCTAAGTGACTGATTTGGACAACTTGGGAGCCTTGACATTTGCATTTGGAAAATTATACTTAAAATGCAATTTGAGTATTTGAGTAATTTGCATTTTGATGAAGTTTGATGTACTTAGCACACATGTCACTGACATTTCATTGATTAATAATGATTAATATGTTTGGAAAGCTCTATTTTTTTATTGTAATCATTGTTTATTTTATAAACTTTAAATAGTTATCTCCCAAATATGAATTAGGTAGTTTATAAACGGATGATCATTTTCTTCAACAGAGAGATAAGTTACAATTATATAACACTACTATTTATCTAACACTCCCTGAACCTGTAGCAATTGTATATAAATCTATGTCAGTGATAAATTCACTTCTTTAAGTCTATGTTCTGGTGAGTTGTAAGTTATCATGACAGCAGCTATAAGGACTGCCAGTGCAGCAGTATTAATGGCCATGTTGTACAAATAATAAATTTTTGGTCGTTACCTTAAAAATGCTAGCAGATTTGTATGCAGGTTTCAAAGCAATGCTGAAGAAAGGACAGAAATTAATTATTAGCCATTGATAAAAAAAAAAATCCTGTCTGTTAGACAAGTAATTGACCTCACCAAGCAGATCCAAGTAACAGAAACCAGGATATAGATCTAGGTCTGAATTGAAAACGTGTAAGATTTTCATGATGCGACTCTCTCCTTGAGCTTCTTTGTAATAACTCCTTCCCGTTGTGGACTCTTTCATCTCCCCCCAATGCTGTCACCTAAACTATCTCATTAGAGCTTTGTGATAACCCTGACATTATTATTGTGAACTGACAGAAGGATTCTCTGGCAGACAGACAGGTTAAATGAATAAATGATGTCCCTTAATAGAGGCAGGGTTGGTTAGAGGGAAGCAACTTTACTTCAGTGTCCTTTCCTGCAATTGACATTGCCCTTATTTTCTCTCACAATGAACTGTTTACTCCCGTATAGTCTTACAGTTATTATCAAGCCCAGAAAAACTTTGAGAAGCTTTAGGTAAAGACAACAAGGAAAAAATGATTAGGAAAACAAATGAGAGGCTGCCTGAATTATGTACAACTTTGAACCATTCGAATTCCTCATTGACCTAGGTCGATGAGAACAGACACCTTGGAGGCTGGAGACGAAATAGTGAAGACCGATTAACTGGTTTAGAGAATGGGAGTTCTGAGGGAGAAGTAAAAAGCCCATGGAGACATATCAGAGATTATTTTATACCCATAAATTAGATCAGAGATGAACATGCTTTTTGATTATGTCTCTAATTACCTTTACTGTCCCTTCCCTGCGGATGCCCGTGTTTTCCTGTCATTCAGTACACAGTAAACATTTTTACATTTACTGCAGTGACAATAGTTTCCTCATTTGGGGCTTTGAGAGGACATTGGCCTGCGCTTCTCCCTTTGTTAGAATTATTTTTTTTTCATGCCTTGTCGATCCTACCTAGTGCTCAGACTTAGAGATCCGATATATCAAGGATGAATTCTCACAGAGATGAATCTGCCAGGACCTCCTTGAGCTGGTTGACGGTAGCATCATACAGCCAAATTTTGGGAGTAATGAATTGGGTGTTTGGTAGTTATCTTAGTAATCGTGCCTCTGATTGGAACCTTCCAGCCCTTCCTCTGCAATTCAGCTTCCCTTAACCTGGCGTGTGTGTGTGTGTGTGTGTGTGTGTGTGTGTGTGTGTGTGTGTGAAGGAATTAGCCATCAGTTTTACCTCAACTGGGTTAAGTGATTGAAAGCACCACTTACCATGAAGGATGATTTGTATACCTTATTATCCTACCACGATACATGTTCTTTGAAGTTAGAGATTGCATACAACCTAGGTTAATATTTTTACATTGGAAGCTGCATGCAGCTCCCATGTGAAGGCTTCAATACTGTTGAATAAGTGAATGGAGATCCATGTCTGCCTGATCCCAACAGCCTGTGCAAGAATTTCCAATGCAGATAATCATTCATCTTTGAATGGACGGGGGCTACTTTCTGTTCAGCAGCAGATCATGTTGGTCATACTCGTTACCCTTTATAACTTCTAGGGAACATTCTTATTTGAGCCCTCAAGCTGCCTTGCACTGTAAAAGTTAGCATATGTGTTTCTACTGATGGTTTTTATTGAAGAAGAAAAACAAGGAAGTTTCTCAGAGCAGCATGAATGAGAACCTGGACTCAATTTAAAAATCATGCACATTTCTAATTTTTCCTTTCTGACTTAAGTACAGTATATAGCAGAGTTATTTAACATTAGCCATAATAATTGTATTTGCTGCAATGAATATACATGTACATGTACGTACATAAATTTATAGTACTTACTTATATTTTATTTTGTTTCAAGACAAAGTCTCCTTTCTAGTTCAGGATGGCCCATGTTTGCCTGAGATTGACAGAACATCTGTGTCAGCTTCTAGCTGGGCTTATATGAGCTACTACACATGCCAGCAATAGACATATCTAAGAATAGTCAATTCTTCGTATCCATGCATGGGACTTAGTTATAGTGATGGTTCCTGCATCACCTGATCCAATATATTTGACTCCCTTGGCCACTGGGTGACTGGTTACAGAATACTTATCATCTGACTAGGGGCAATAGGCTTGAGTCCCAAGACTGGATTTCAACTGAGAAGGAATTGACTTTAAAAACAAAATAGGGATAGGATCCTGCTTGATAGGTTATTTGATCACAAGTGTTAAGTGCTAAATACATATGCATCCAGGCAACACTAAATGGGCTCGCCGGGGTGTATTTATAAGTATGTATGGGCACATATGTATATATACATGTTTATATATGTAGAACAATAATGATTAAAGATTGGAGGTCATGAATTTGAGAGAAAGTTTGACATGGAGGGAGAGGGGTTGAAATGATGTAAATGCGATACTAATGATATTCTTAAAGACCAAAAGAAATTCAACGACAAAAACAAACAGACAAACAAAAGCTCATAGCATTTGGAAATGACAGCATGGACCTTTTAACCCTACAAGGGTCTGGGATGCACAGTTCAGAGGAAAGAAGGTCTGGGGCAAAGATGGATCAAGTACATATCAATCCTACCTAGTCTCCTCCTGTATTGCCTTAAAATTTAATACGTTTGCTCTCCGAATCTATCTTGCTCTTGTACAAAAAAAAAAAAAAAACCATAAAATTTAGCTATTTTTCTTTTTGCTCCCTCTAGCTGATCCAGTTTTCTAATATTGGGGACTTCTCTTTTTCTGAAATATCTTATACATGTCACTTGAAGGAAAGCGTACTATATGAAATAAGTCTGCCACCCATGGGTTTTAGAGCCATCAGAGAGGAAAGGAGAAGGGGGTTATAAGCAAGATGTAGGAAACCCAGCAGGTTTTCAACTTGCAGCTGATATTTTGTTGTCCTTATTGTTGTTATTTTAATTGAAATGTGAATGGAATAGAGATAAGGGGAGAAACAAGAGGCGAGCCATTGTCGTGATCACATCTGTAGAGGAGTTAGCTGTTTCTGTAGACAACAGTGAGCAAAAGGACATGAATGAAGCAAACAAACAAACAAAAAAGCATGGATAGGTGGTCAAATAAGGGCAGTAGTAGACAAAACGAGGCCACTTATACAGTGTATTTTTCATTCACCATGTGTTAGCACCTAAATATTATTTCTGTACTTTAAGTTAAAATCTAGCTATTAAAAAAATAAAAAATAAATAAAATCAAGCTATTGCAATAGGGAACTTAATTGCACATATAAAATACAAGGGCTGTATTTTTCAGTCAGCTGAAGTGGGAAGGGCTTTATTATTTTGAGTTCACAGAGCACATAAGCCTCCTATGGGGAAAGTGTGTGCCCTGGTTCATTCCAAACGGTTCTAGTGTGTGCTGATTTCTTATTGAAATTTTTGATAGAAATGAATTAAGTCTGAGAGGTGTCCTGAATTAGGATTTGTGCACTAATCGTGTAGCTCCCTTATGGATTCTGGCCACGTATAAGGCACGTTCCAGATGTGAGTCAATGGTAGACCGAGGTGGCAGTGCATACACAGAACCCTGTGTCTAGCTTGTAGTTTTTCAGATTTTTCCTTTTCAGGACCAAGATTTCAGCTTGGTTTATCGAGACACAGTGACATTATTCGACTTGAGCTGATCTCCCAACTCAGGGTCCTCTTACCTCATCCCTGAATGAAGGGATCCCAGGTGAGGGAGTTTAACTTTCATAAACCCACTTCTCTGTATCAGCTCCAATGTGGGTTTGGCTATGAGCCAAAGAGAAGCTGTAATAATGATATAAGAATTGCGGGCTTAAGGTTTCCCATGTAAGTAGAAATCTTGAACTAAAGAGTTATCGTTCCTGGATCTCAGGTTGGTTCATCCAGTCTTCTCCTTGTGGTAGAAGATTGCTCCTGCATTGCCAGCAAATATGTATATATTCTAGGCAGGGGAAGGGTGCACAGAAGTAGAAACGTCACTGTGATCAAGAAAACTCCATCCTCCTCAGGTGTCTGTTGACCTCTACTTATTGATCTACGAATACAGATACCATGTGGTCACGTCTTGGTGGATGATTTGAACCAGAGTAATGACCAGTTTTAGTTGTCTGGTTTTATTTTGTTTTTTTTTTTTAATTTTAAGCATTATATTTTGCCATTTTCATCTAAATCATAGTTTTCTTAGTGAATTTGAGCACCCAGAACAAATGGCCGTAACTGGATTTTTAAAATAATGGGTTTCTTTTTCACAACTCTGGAAGTGAAGGGTAGAGAGGGAGCAAGCAGGCGCTTTCCCGTTTGTGCACAGAGTGGAACTAATTCCATGATCAGGGCCCTATTTTCATGATGCAATTTGTCTCAAAGGAACCTTCCAAATGCCAGCATGGACTCCACCTGAGTTGCAGAGAAATAGAGATTTTTAATGCTTAATGCTTAGCAAAGGACTGGAGAAGAGAACTCGTGATGGGGATAATCCAGTGGCTTCTACTGTTAATCCAGTGGCTTCTACTGTTTGTTAAGCAAGTACAGTGACTGGAATTTGACCATCAGGACTCATATTTTAAAATCCAAGGCTGGTGGTTCATACACGGGAGTGGTAGGGAAACAGACACAGGTAGATCCCTGTGGCTTAGTAGACAGCTAGTCTATATCAACTTAGCAAGTTCTAGAGCAGTAGTTCTCAACTTTCCTAATGCTACCACCCTTTAATACAGTTCCTTACGTTGTGATGAACCCCACCCATAAAACTAGTTTTGCTACTTCTTCATAAGTGCAGTTTTGCTACTGTTATGAATTGTAAGTATCTTTGGAAATAGAGGTTTGCCGAAGAGGTTGCAACCAACAGGTTGAGAGATGTTTCTCTAGATCAATAAGAGACCCTGTCTCCAAAAGCAATGTGGCAAGAATGACACCAGAGGTCGTCCTGTTGCCCCCACATGTGTGCATGTATTCCCTCAAACGCGGACATGAATATGCGCTCTTTCCACATACACAGGGAACAAGGTACTGGATGATGAGCTACCAGGCATCTTTAATGCTTTTTCATACCCAAACCTATATGTAATGTAATATTTTGGGACACAAGAGACAGACACACAAGCAGATCGAAATACAGATCATAGATGTAGTCTTTTTATTAAGTTGCTTAATATATGTGGTCAATAATATTAATTAATTACTATTATTTAAATAATATTAGTCATCAGGCTAATAAATTTTACTAGAGACTATAGGGAAGAACGATTACCTCTAATCTTATTCAGAATCAAACAGATTAGGGTTTCCCTGGAATTTGAACAGAAGAGTTTTGCTGATTGAATTTTCAAATTATATTGCTGGGTATTTCCTTTGAAATGTCTCACTCTAGATAGTTAGGGCAAGGATGAGTAAGCATTGTACTTAACAGTAATACTTCACTAGATAGGAAAGGCTCTTTCTGGGAACTGGGACAGATAACTCTTAGTCACTCAATACATCATGAGGAAACTGAAAGGTACCACGGAGTCGTGTCTAGCAGTGTCTCCGTGCAGGCATCCTTGACTGGTGGCAGTACCCTGCTCATGAATATTCAGAGACAGAGAATCCTCTTATTCATCCAGTCACTTGCTACCTCCGTAATTATAATTGGCAGTGTGCACAGACACACGTTATCGTAGATTAGAGGCTCTCAATCTATGGGTTGCAACCCCTTGGGGGTCACATATGAGATATCCTGCATATCAGGCATTTACATTGTGATTCATAACAGTAGCAAAATTACAGTCTGAAGTAACAAGGAAAAAACGTTCTATGGTTGGGGTCACCACACCACGGGGAAGTAAATTTATTGTCACAGAATTAGGAAGGAAGAGAACCACTCTCTTCAACGTTAGAAGTAAAACAAAAACCGCTTTTATTACAGCGGGAGACTACATTATTAAACAGATAAATAGGAACACTTCCCATATGGGATAATGTTCGAGAGATCAAGATAAAGCTTCTTTGTTTGGCTCTTAGCATAAAGTTTCAAAGTTTCCCTGATTTACCCAGAGGCAGTTTCTGTCTTTTGTACTATCTCTCTGTGCATTTCAACTTCCTGTATACATTCTGTAGCAAGTGTAACAAGATGTATAGTTTTAAAACTTGTGTGTAGCATATACTTAAAGGCTTTAGAAAGTTGCGAGTATGCTTTTAGGATTTGCAGGAACACTTCTGGTTATTTTGGGCAAAAAGATATTTATTGGCATGTTGGCATTATCTTAATTACATGAGAAGTCTGATGGGCAGCACATGTCCTCCAACCCTAATTACTACTTTTAAGGCAACTTTTGTAGCGTGCCTGAAAAAGAAATTTCACAATGCACCTTAGACCTGAACAACTTTAAGAGATAAAACTTTGAACCAAGCCTAAAAGTAGGTCTTCATGACCTCACACTAAGCAATGGTTTCATAGAAATGACACCAAAGTACAATCAATAAAAAAGAAAACAAACTGGGTTTTATCATAATTAAAATCTTTTGTGCTTCAAAAGATATGATCAAGTGAAAGCTCAATTTATAGAATGGAAGAAAAATTTGAAAGTCACCTTTCCTACTGGGAACTCATATCTAAAAAGTATAAAGTATCAGCAAACTCAGTAATCAGAGGGCACAGTTAAGTGTGCAGAAGCCTGGGAGTAGTGTAATGATGGGGCACTTACCACCATATACAGTGTCCTGGTCCAGCCCCAGCAACGAAACAAAATGGATGCAAGGAACATAAGAAGTAGACACACTTGAAAAGAAACAAAACAAACATCCAATAGCTACATGAAAAGATACTCTACCCTGCCAGCCAATGAGGAGATGTAAATTAAAATCACACAGAAATAGTGCCTCATACACACCAAGGTTATATTTAAAAGGTTAGATAACACTTGTAGGTGAGAAAATGAATTATTTGTACTTTGCTATTGGGGATGTAAAGTATTGTATACATTTTGAAAAATAGTCTCGGTGCTTCCTCAGATGGCCAGATGCTTTTATTTTTATGTGATCAGAAATTATACAATCAAATATTTACTGCAAAGAAATAACTATATTTCTACACAAAACCCTGAGTATAGTAGTATCATTAACTATATAGTCTCAAAGTGGAAGCAACTCAAATGTTCAACTAATGGATCATTCAAGTTTTATATATCCACACAGTAGAATCTATGTGGGTGGCTATTAAAAGTCATTGATACATACTGAAAAATACATGAGCTGGGAAAACATGTTACAGGGAGCTGGTATTTTTAAAAAGCATAAATAAATAAAAGTAACAAAGGTACTTCTCGTTTATAGAAAATGTTCAGAACAGGCTTCTCCATCACATAAAAGTAGGATCATTGGTGGGAATGCCAGAATGCACATGAGTGAGAGGGAAGAGAGGGGCTTGTGGCTAAATGGTGCAAACTGCTTTCTAGGGTCATGACCTCTAGAATTGATCCTGTTCCTTACAGTTGTGGACTTACACTATAAACCACTGTTTGTATATTTTGAGTAGTTGAACAGGAGAAGGACACAAATTAAAAATCAATAAGCTGGTGACTTTAAAATCAACGTTATTTAAAATGTGAATTTAACCACGATTTAGTAGATATTTTCGAGTAAATTCAACATTTTTCTCAGTGTAGTCAATAGGATGCCGTTGGAGTGCATGCTTTGTTTGTTTAAGGTGGTGAAAAGATGTGAATTTTATCACATTGGAGAAGTGAGATAAAGCTTTAGCACTCTTTTGTTAGAGTAAAATGTGGGAAGAGGAGTGGAAACCGTAGAGTCCCTGTAGCCATGGTGATGCTGGTTTTAGTTTATATTTTTACAACCATAAAGTCTAATAACGTTGACAAGGCACTAGCTGTGAGTGTCGCTCTTCTATAATGAGACTCACATTCCCTAACGTCAGTGTGTTTTTAATAAGCGTGAGCTGTCAAATTGTTATTGTCTACGCATTAAAGCTATGTACCCAACAAATGTATCAACAGGATGATACACTTAAGTAGGTGTAAGTTTAAATCACAATATATATTTTCTCTTTCTCTTCAGCTTATCTTCAAATTTTGCTATGAGACATTTTATAATATCATGGGACTTAAAATTCTACCTTGGGGCTATTTAATAAAAAAACAGATGGAAATGTGTATATCTAGGTACATGTTAGTGCAGTGGTTCACATCCTGTGGACTTTGACTTCGTTGGGGGCCTAAATGACTCTTTCACAGGGGTTTTATATCTGATATCCTACATCTCATATATTTACATTATGACTTCTCATGGTACCAAATTACAGTTATGCAGTAGAAACAAAAATAATTTTATGGTTGAAGCCACCGCAACATGAGACGCTGTATTAAAGGGTCTCGGCATTAGAAGGACGGGAACCATTGTTCTAGAGCCTTGCAGCTGAAAGCGTTAGTTTCTGTTCGAAAATTACAAGTTATATTTTAGTTGTGATTTTAAATGTTTTGAGCAGGCTTTAAATGAAGTCAGAAGCACCAGTATACTTGTAGAAAGCTATATGAATGTATACTTTCTATAGTTGTTTTTATAGTTGTTATGTCGGACGGAGATCACTTAAGATCATCTCTAAGAATGAACGGCAGCACGCAATTGAAAGCCAGCACGTGTCTTTGCCACTCACCATCGTCAGTTTTATCTCTCTCACTGCACATAACAAGCACATCTCAAGCCACAAGGGCAGCCTAGTTAGTGAAGTGTGACACTTCACCCAGTGTTTATCTATGACATCATGACAGCTGTCCCACCATCACTTTCTCGTGCTCCTCTTAGACCTTAACATGTACTGTATTCCAAGGCCAGTGGGGGGTCAGTCAATTGGAGGGCGTGCATTCTCAGAAATGTTACTGGTGGAAATATTCCATATATAGTTAGTGCTTAGTTCAGCCTGTGTAAAAGAAGAGGACTACCAAGAAAATTATGGGGAACCACAGCGTTTCAAGGAAGCTAAAAGACTTTCCCTACAATTTAGCCCAGCGATGCTTCAGATCCAGTAGGCTTTGCTTCAGGAATGGAGGTCTGCACAGGGGCAGCGAACTGGAGGCTGCCAGGTTGTATGGCTGTTGTGGTGGAGACAACAGTGTGGAGAATGGTCAGTTCTATCTCACTGCTTCTGATGACTGAGCTGGAGTGATTTACCTACTTACGTCTCCTAGTTCCTCTTGATTGAAAAGTGAATATGGCATATTTAGTCAGTGGGCTTGCTAGAAACATTTAGAATTAGAACATTAAATAATTTTAGTGCATTCCATACATTTTTGCTTTTGAAAATTTTCTTCTTTGCATATGTGGGGTAGGGATGTAGTCATTTCCTCCTTTCTCCAAACTTCTCTTATTCTCCTAAATCTCCATCCTGAACCCCCTGGATCTGTGGTGTTCCTCTTACTTACCTTGTATTTAATGTTACAGGTAGACAGTCAGTAACTGCTTTGGAAACGTTCACTGAATTCCAGCACATTATGAAATCCCCACTTTGGCCTTGACCTTCAAAAACACAGTTTGACCTCAGAGGAACTCTATGACGTCATCTCTAGATTTCTCTCCCTTTCAATCAGGCCTTCTTTTCTTCTTCGAATCACTTTGTATCTTCTCTCACCTTTCCACCCTCTCAGTTTCATCTGTCTCTTCATTGTTGTTGTTGTTGTTGTTGCTTTATTTTGTTTCCACTTCCTGACCCTGTAGAGTTTTACTTCCTAACAAATTTGCCTTGGAGGCCCTATTGAGACTAAACTCCAACAGCTGTTCTTGCTATTGTAACCGCAGTTTGTGCCTTTGTCTCCAGATTTAAGCCATCAGCCTCTTGAAAGCAAACCCAGTAGTATTTTTTTTTCCCTCCAATTCCCACCCAGTTCCTAGGTTCTTACGAGTTTCCCCATTATACCACCAAGAGCCAGTTAACACCAGTGATGGAGTTGTCTATCAGTCAATTGCTAGCTTCCACGGTTACTCAAATAGTTGGAAAAGCGTTGTGGCTGGACAGTACTTACTCAGGAAACCATCAAAAGGACCTTCATGATTCACGGTGTGACTTTCTGTTCACCTGTTCCCCATCAAAGCAGGAGCCATCCGGGTATCAGCACCAGAATGTCTTTATTGCTTTGTCCTGGCTTCTTCTTTTTCACACTACATAATATTTTAAAAGTCTGTTTGACCTACTCGTGGTTATGGTTTGCACTAAAATGACATTTTTACTGAGAAATGGAGTTGTTTGAACTGCAGTTGTAGTTGAGTTGGTCAAATGCTTACCTGGCACTCGCAAAGCCCTGGGCTTGATCCCTATCAGAACATAAACTGACTGTGGTAGCTCACACCTCTGATGCTGATAATTGAAACTGGTTACAGGGGAGCAAAAATTCAAAGTCATTCCTGCCTGTACAGTGAGTTAAACCCACCTTGGACTACAGAAGACTAGGCTTCAGGACAGAAAGAAAAATTAAATTCAGTTGTTCCCAGGAGACGGATCAAGGGTGGTTCTTCAGTTTAGAAAAAAAAAAAAAAAGCAATATTTCTACAAAGAAAATCAAGTTTATATTACAGTGTTTTTTTTCTGTTAGCAAAGCTTGTTTGTCTCCATTATTTCATTTAGTCCCCTCTGTCTGTGAAGTAGGACAGGAAAGCAGACACTCCACTTGTGGAATTAAATTTCAGTGTTTGCTCTAAGGCACTTTGTGTTGGTATAATGCTAGTACACTTAAAGTTCTTATAATCTGATACCCTAAATTATATATCTGTGGTTTCCTCTGATATTTCATCAAGTGGGGTAAACGTTGCAGTTTGGCAGTTTAAGGGTCTTGTTTTGGGACCTTCTGCCTAACATTCAAGGTTGCTTATTTTGGCCATTATATCCAAATATCATAGTTTGATTGCCTCAGGGACTGGAATAGTTCAAACTAAGTATTCGATTTTATCTTAAAATTTACCCTTGTTCTTTTAATGCCCAGGTGTGTGTGCGTGAGTGTGTGTGTATGGCTTGTTTACTTATTTACATTTCGAATGTTATCCCCTTTCCCTGTACTCCCCTCTCCCATCCCCTCTTTGCTTGTGTAGGAGGATGCTCCCCCTCCCACCTACCCACTCTCACTTCAACACCCTGTCATTTCCCTACACTGGGGAAACAAACTTTCATAGGACCAAAGGCTTTTCCTCCTATTGATGTCAGATAATGCCATCTTCTGCTACATATGCAGCTGGAGCCATGGTACCCCCCTCCCACCACCACCACCATATGTACTCTTTGGTTGGTGGTTTAGTTCCTGGGAGCTCTGGTGGTGGGTCTGGTCGGTTGATATTGTTCTTCCTATGGGGTTGCAAACCCTTTTAGCTCCTTCACCCCTTTCTCTAACTCCTATATACGGGTCCCTGTGCTCAGTCTGATGGTCAGCTGCAAGCATCTTAATCTGTATCAATAAGGCGATTGCAGAGCCCCTCAGAAGACATCCATATCAGGCTCCTGTCAGCAAACACTTCTTGGTATCAGCAATAGTGACTGGTTTGGTGGCTGCATATGGGATGTATCCACAGGTGAGGCGGTCTCCAGATGGCCTTTCCTTCAGTCTCTGCTCCACTCTTTTTTCCCGTATTTCTTCCTATGAGTATTTTGTTCCCCCTTCTAAGAAGGACTGATGCATCCACATTTTGGTCTTCCTTCTTGTTGAGCTTCATATGGTCTGTGAATGGTATCTTGGGTATTCCAAGATTTTGGGCTAATATCCACTTATCAGTGAGTGCACGCCATCTTATTTTTAATTTACGGATGCATGTCTGTGTCTACGAGAGTGCATGCTATAGGCAAGTGGGTGCCCCGAAGCCACAAGTAGGTACCTGATTATCTAGATCTGGAGTTGGTGGTGGTCATGAGCTGCCAGACATGGGTGCTGGGAAGTAAACCTCAGTCCTTTGGGAGAGCGGCAGCAATAGTAGATATTGACTATCCTTCACTCTCTCTTGCTTAAGTTTTGTGCTGGGATACATTGTTGGAATGTGATTTGTATTCTTAAATTTTTAAGGAATCTTTCGTCGCTTTCAGAGTGACTTAAAGTGTCGTTGAGATGTCAAAGGAGGTACGATGGAAGCTGTAGTTGGTTCCGTGTCAGTTATGACCTCTTGCACGCATTTTTGGATCCTGATTCTCAAATCTCTCCATGTACGCAGACAGCTTTAGACATTCTTTCCTTTAAAAGTGAAGAGACATAGGCAACATCACCAGTGCCTAAGACATACCATGTGACAATTTAAAATAGAGTTATCCGGCCAAAGTCTCACATGAAAAATGCAGAACGGGTTTGGCTGTATTCCACAATCTGGAAAGCCCAGCCAGTAGTCCAAAATGGAAAAATGAAGTGTTGGGGGAAAAAAGCATTTCCCAAAGAAGCACACATTCATCTTAGGCAGCAGGAAAGATAACTCTTTGAGCACTATTGTAGGTTTGTTCCTTGGCACTCCAGAGTACCTGCTTCTGTAATTCAGCCTCTCAGACACCCGATGAGCCCTGCCCCAACACATCCTCCAACAGCTTGTGTTTGAACACTGCTCGTTATAATGAAAGATCCGTATGCCTACCATTCATGTGTCTGCTTTGTAATGTCATGTGTACCCTGGTCTCATTTTTACAAAGTTAGTTTATGAAAGTAAATCAAGTCAGTGGCATTTTTGATACAAACTGAGCATCAATAATTTCCAGACTCAATTTTAAAATACTTCAAAATCTAAAACCTTCTGAGTGCAGACATCATATCCCGTAGATGATTCTTTACTTAACCACCAGTCGGGAATAACGATCACATCTCAGGCACACTGAAACTGTTACTACAATTCTGTCTCATGAGTGAGAAAGGGCAGAGACACATCAGCAGTGGACTTCGTAGTTTTACGTGTGTGCCATCTTGAAGAACTCATGGATATTCAGAAATATTCCAAAATCCAAACAGTGAACCATACGAAGTACTTCTAGTCCCAAGAACTTTGATTAAAAGATGTCTACCTTATACTCTAATCCAGCTTGTACAGAATAATCTCTGATATTAAGATCTTTATTGACTAAAGTTTTGCTCTTGGTTCTATTATATGGAGTCACATACACACATGTTATTTATCATGTTCTTCTTATGTGATTGACATATTTAAGCTTTTGTTATTGAGGAGACTAGGATTCTTCATCTTTATCTCTATTCTAAAAAAATGATACTGCGTTTTTTTTTGTTGTTGTTGTTTTTGTTTTTGTTTTTTGTTTTTTTTTTTTTGGTTTTTTTTTGGAGCTGGGGACCAACAGGGCCTTGTGCTTCCTAAAGCGCTCTACCACTGAGCTAAATCCCAACCCCAGATACTGCATTTTTTATATCCATATCTGCCCATATACATATCTATCCTAATAAATGATGATCAGTAGAAACAGTTTAAAGGTTATTTACAAGATTCAATTATTTGTTGAACACATTAAAACACTATAAAATGTGATTATGGTTTCCCTGGGAATATTAATCAAATCCAGTTTTTTTCAAATGACTTGTTTTCATTTTTAAATTAATGGGCTTTTCAATAAATTAATGAATGATTCCTTAATAGAATCATTAAATTTTGGAAGTCGGAAGAAACAATCCATTTGTTTCAATTCCTGCCCTGTTTTTAAAGTGAAATCCAGAGCCTGCAGTTGAATTATCTTTTTTTTTTTTTTTTTTTTTAATCTGGAGCCCACTGTTCTGTTTGTGGTTTAGAAATATCCCATTGTGTCGTCCATACAAATGACATGCCGGTGTGTACACAGGTACAAACTCTGCTCTGCTTTTTCCAGGGCCATGAGAACAGAAAGCCATTCATAGCCAGTTAGTAGTTCCAAGCCAGAGAACTGGAGTATATATTAGCTATTTAGCTCCATATTTTTAAGTGTGCTGGCTAATTTCACAGGAAATCAGTATTTCCTATCCATAGCTGAACTCTGCAGTTTGATTTGTGTCTTTCTTTGCTTTTCCTACTCCATAGACTTACCCTGGTTGGACCTTTAACCGCTTCCTCACCTTTATTTGTGTGTGGACAGCTATAGATTCTGTTAAGTCTGTAGAAACAAACAAAAACAAAAAAGAAAAAAACAAAAATCAAAGTACCATCTTTGATCGTAGCCATTCTCCCCATTTGCTTTTGTCCCTTATTTTTTCTTACTGCCAGAAGAGACCTCATCAGGCTGACATCTACATTGGATAGCATCTGTATCTTAACACTACTCCATTGTTGTCATGATCTCTATGTATTTGGAGTTTCCTTCACTAGAACCCAGGGCCTAAAGCTTCCCTGTACTGTGAACAACCACCCTTGTGGAACAAGGCCTCTGAAGATCACTGCGAAAACTCCTGTGGATTTTCACATTTCCTGCCGCTAAACCTCCTTTGCTGTTTCCCCACTGTGTGCCCCATGGTTGCTGTAATCTATGTCAATCTGTCTGCATATCCACAGAAAGCCTTTTTTCTAAAGCACCCCATTTACAGCTTATGGAAGGTATTTCCTTGGCTAGATTTTGGTAGTTGTCATGATGACCCTCATAAGAACAGTGTCCATTTGATCCTCTGTCAGTAACTCATAGTTGTAGCCTCTGACTTATCTGAGCTCTCGACAAAGTTTGGCCACATCTCTGATCAATTGGAAGACTGGTAAATTGAAGCTTCTGTAGTGGGTTATGTAAAAACATTTCCAAGGGATTTTGATCTTCTATGTATCAAAAATATGCATTTAAAATGTTTCATAATTTTATATATATATATATATATATATGTGCTCAAGGAGTTTTCATGTTCAGAAAGATACTGGACACAGTCAAATATTGGATTAGCGTAATAATTACTATAGCTAATATAGATTGAGTTGCCCACAAGTGAGTGAGGGCCACTTCTTTAGCATTATGTCTGAAGACCACTTTGAGCATAAGACTTTTATATTTTATACATAAACTCCATTATTTCCCTTGTTAGAAAAATAAGTACTCTATTGCCTACTGGAGTTTCTAAGAAAATTTTCCCTTTGATGATAGAATACTGGCTGAGATGTGTATCCAGAAGAGCTATGCTTGTGTTTTGAAGCCAGAGGGACAGCAGGTGATGGCAGACTGAGGGTGGAGTTTGGCCCGGAGGCAGAGTTGGTCAAGGGCAAAGGTACATGGATCTATGTTCCTGAAAGGAAGTAAAAAACAAACAGATGATTCGCATCTTTGCCTAAGACAATTTTACATTTAGCTTTTTGCCTTTTTATTGAAATAAAGCTAGTTCAGATGCCCTTCTTTCTCTAACAGTACTGGAGGAAAGGTGGCAGTAGGAGCCAAGGCTCTACTTTGAAAATTAGCACATGAGGTAATCATTGCCGTTACTGTGACCAGATACTTGAAGGAAAGCATGTAACTGGGCAAGAGATTTATTTTAGCTAATTGTTCCATATCAGAGAAGGATTGATGGGGAAATGGGAAGATAAACATGGTGGCACTCATGGCGGTAGAATGGGTCCTATCTGTGGCCACTGAGAAGGATGGACTTCCATCCACAAGCCACCAAGAACCCTCTATCCTATGGGACTTTGTAGACCAGCTGAGTTGGTCTATAAAAGTTTCTATAACTGTCCAAAATACCAGCTGAGGATCAGTGTTATCTCACGATATTGTGAAAGCTGCTTTTCATCAAACAATAACTCAGGCATTTACTTTGAAATTAGTCATTTGAGTTACTTGTGACCCAGGCCCAAGTTTAGTGTGTTTATATATTTCTTGAGTGTTTCTTTCTGTGCCTATTTTCCTTCTATTTTTCCTTTCTCTTCCTCCTCTCTTTGTGTTCACTCTCTTTCTTTCTAGCCCTTCATCTTTTCCCTCCATTCCATCTTTTCTTCCTCCTTTTTTGGTATGTATACAATGAAACAAACTCCTCTCACAGGAACCCACAGTTCAGCAGGGGCAGGCAGGGAATAGAAAGTAAAGGTAATGAGAGAAATCTCTGCCCAAGTTCTGAGTGTGTAGGAAGCCTTATGGAATAGAAAGATTTTAGTTTATAAATATAATCCTGCTGTTTGAGGTCTAGGAAGAAAAAAAAACTGCTGTTAAATGAATTATAGGTTTTATTATCATTCCATATTTCATTATGGATTATGTGACAATATATTCATATTATTCAATATTATTCATTTTAATATC
Organism: Rattus rattus; assembly: GCF_011064425.1. Lineage (NCBI taxonomy): Eukaryota > Metazoa > Chordata > Mammalia > Rodentia > Muridae > Rattus > Rattus rattus. The sequence continues at coordinate 11,791,776 of NC_046157.1, forward strand.
AAACATTGCGGCAGAGTTCATGAGAAACAAGAAGTTGCCTACAGTAGTTACCTTAATAGAAAATCTGTCTCCTTCCTTCTATGCAGGGAGTAAATCAGTAGTGGTAGGAACTAGAAGTTCTCTTATCCAGGACCATAGGAACTATGTGTTAGAAGGACCGGTTACTCCATTGATAAACACAAAGGTGTAGTTTTGTGGGGAGCAGGCAATTTCATGAATGATGGAAGAGACAAGTCAGTGTATAGTCAGTGTCAATCTCTACAGAGGATAACCTCCAGCTTGCGGAGCTGTTTTAGAAAGCCTCTGAGAGCTGAGAGGATTCTGTACAATCCTTTCCACGTGTGTTTGAATTCCAGAGACCACTGCTTTAGGATATTTTGATCTGGCTCTGTCCAATTTAGGAGTGCCCCAGGCTCTCACTGTGTCAAGTGATGAAGGGATAGGGGTATAATTGCACTAGTTAAGAGACTAGACTGCCCATTACACTAGATCCATTCGGTTTATTTATTCAATCGCCACAGTGACTCCCTAAATTATGTCCTAATATCATCTTCTATGGGTATGTATGAGGAAGAAAAGTGAAGCAATCTACTTCCAATTGGTGAGAACTGAAACTATTAGCTACATCAAATATGGTTGATTTAATAATAAGAAAATTTGAGCTAATATTGATTTGGGGTGTTTGCCCATTTAAAGATATTTCTTTATATCATTTACAATTAACGATTAGCACACCCTTGTGAAATATGCTAAGTCATGTAAGTTTATTTGTCTCTTTAAAGATTAAGGCAGTAAGGCTCAGGGACACAAGTTGAAGTGTCCTCTAAGTGGTAAGTGCTAAACATGAGTCAATCTCCTGGCCCCATATTCTCTTGAAGTCAGTCCTCTGCATCCTGGTATCTCTTTATAGCTTAAACCTGCATAGACATAGACATATCTCATTTAGGTAATTCTCCAATCCAATTGGGTAAAATCGAACAGCTTTAGGAAGCTGGGACATAAATTTTAGTGCCTTGGTAATTATCTTACACATTGTAGAGTCTTCACTAGAGTTGCCAGATAAATGAGATGTCAGTGCCCTGAACGGCGAGCTCCATTGCTGCTGCCTTTTGATTGGCTCCATCTGTTGCTAGGAGAAGTTGTGGCTTCTCAGCTGCTGCCAGCCATGCAGTCATTTCCTAGTGGAGCCGAGGTTGACAGTAGCTAGAAAAGGAATGTGTCCTTACCTGGCAAGGACATCCATCCAGTCAGTGGTTTTTATTTTATTTTTCTGTCAACTGGACTGAGAGAATCCCTGGTGTTGATACATTTCATTGCTTTTTATGAAACCCATTTTTATTCTTCTCTTCTTCCTCCTCCTCCTTCTTCTGTTTTTTTCTTACTTACGTTTGTTTAATTGCTGACATACCTTACAAAAGAATACGTAATATAAGTAATTTCTAATTAACATCTGAAATGCAGATTTTGGTTCCTTTATTAATAGGAAAGTAATTGCTGGTTAAAAGAAATTAAGGCTATTAAAAAATAAAAAGGAACATCGGGTACACAACATTTTACTGGCAATTATAAAATAAATTTAAAAATGTTTCCTTGGGATTGTGATAAAAAAATGACAATCGTTCATTTAGGGTGGCTTCCCCTGTTTAAAATTCTGTTTATCTGCACTGTGACTAGTGTGGGGAAGGAAAAGCGTCATATCCATCCTCTCATTTCTTGCCTTTCTATAGAGTGCTGTCTGACTGGGATGTTCTTCACCCTGTGTGCTTAACTCATCTTTCCTCATTCAAGTGAGGTTCACTCACAGGACTTCTGGCAATTTCCCCCACTAAGGCTCCCATTCTGGAACTTTGAATAATAAACCACCATTACAGTTGTTACTTCATATGGCTGTTTCTAATTCTCATTTGTTGAATACCTAAGACCCAAGGGTCATATTGGATGCAGTTTTACATTCCTAGCACTTCGATCTACATCTGGTTCCTAGTGGACACCACCTCTTAATGCCCCCAATATCAGCCCTGAACAGTCAGTGAGTTCACAAGTTCATGAATGTAACATTTTTTTTCTATATCTCTAAAACAGCTCATTTTAGTCTCCGTTATCTCAAAGACCAGGCTTAAAAGTAAAAACCGAGTAAATAAATCACCACACCAAAGCTGTAAACATATCTCTGGCTACTGGAAGATGCTAACTGTCCCTGGTCACATCCATACTTGGAGATATTTGAGCAGCTTCTAATTATGGCGTGTGGTACACGCAGCCTGGTGTTTAATGTGGCTGGGAGGTCAAACAGTTGAAAGGCTCACAGGCTCTTTGACAGAGGAAGGGTTCCAGAAGTGACTTGATATGCCGGAAGACGCCCAGAGGACAGGTGACTGAACTCTACTTCACCCCCATTGGGCTTTCTCTTAAATTTCTTTTCCCCTCCCACTTGATCTTTCTCTGCCAAGTAAGCACTGTGCTCGATTTTGTGTTCTCCATAAAGCTTTCATAGCCGTGCATTTTGTCGCCCAGTAAATATTGAAATAAAATAGGTTTTCTCTCCCTATTTTCACCTCATTCTCTTCCTTACAAAGGGGATTGAAGAGAGCAACCATCTGTCCCAGACGCCCAGTGAAAGAAGAGCCTGCTGAACCCCTCAAGAATTAAAGTGTTAAGGCTTGTCAGCCACTTCCCTCCTGTCTCTCCCTGTCACCATCCCCTTCTGTCCTCAACTTACTTAACCTCCTCTCAAGGCAAAGAATCCACCTGCTTTCTTCTCGGGGTTGAGGGCTCTAAGCAGCCTCAACTCTAAGCAGCACCTGCCTCTTTTCCAGACTCTGGAATCTCAGTCAGGCTGTTTGGAAATGGGAAAGAGAAACAGATCGTGGAAATGAGCACTCGCTAATCACCACAAGAACATCCTACTGTTCTCTCCCCTCCCTCCTTAATTTTTCTACACTATTGAAACTTTAATGCCTGTGTACAATGAAGTATGGTCAATTTTCTTCTTCCAACTTTTTGTATGTTGCCCTCAACACATCCTCCCTTCAAATTCCCCCTTCTTGTAACCCACTGTGTACAGATAATGCTCACAGTACAGGCATGGGTTGGGGGCAAACTAATGGAGCAAGGCAATCCTACAAGTGGTTACACACTCAAACGAGAGTGATTCTCTTTCCCAGGAAATATCAGCCATCCAGAGCTTCCTAAGAAGAGGGTGGGACCTGGATGTCATCTACTCATCTTGGTCAGACATTTGTCTGGGATTCTAGTTGCTATGTGTTTAAGGGTAAAATGGCCACATACTATCCAGAAGACAGCATTTCACACTCTTCCCTATCCACAGGCTCCTACATTCTTTCTACCTCCCCTTGCATAAATTTCATGATCTGCAGTTGTGAAGGGTTTCACATAGATGTGCCATTTACAAGTGAGCACTCAGTATCTTACTCTGAGTGAGCAGTTATGCGTGTCTGTAGTAACTGCTGTGCACTGCAAAAGAAGGCTTCTCTGACGAAGGTCAAGGGCAGCCCGAGTCAATGGGCATAAACGTATTTAGAAGGCGGTTTGATAACATGTCCATTTACCAAAATAATAGTCAAATATTCTAGCCTAGGGTCTTTGATCTCCAAGCCATGGGCTTCTGACTAGGCCTACAGTACTGGGTGTGAAATCCCATCTTGTGTAGCAGGCCTGAGATCTAGACAGAAAGCAGTTTTACCACTATTATGGACTATGATCAATCATATTTTGCTTAGCCGGCGAGTAATGCAGCGTAAGAGGTTGCATTCTTAGTGAACCATTGATCTATTTCCTCCCCTAACAGTCTGCATGGCATCTCCCAGCACCTCGAAAGCTGGAAAGCAGAGAGGAAGTTCCCTTGTTAGTTTGAGTTTGAGTTCTCTATGTCTTGCAACTGGAATTACTTCTCCCCTCAAGGCCAGGCTTCCCTTTCTTTCTCTTTTTAATATATTCATTTTTAAATTTTAAGTAAAATATAATGACAAAATCTTCTTCCTTTCCTTTTCTTCTTCCAGCTTTCTCCCCTTGGCTCCTCTCTCTAACTCCTCCATCCTTCCTAATTCCCTCTCAAATTCAGTCTTTTTTCTCTGATTATTGTTGTTTTGCACATGTGCAAACACATATACAAGTAAACACACACACACACACACACAAACACATACCACTCACTATATATATCTGCTTTTTCTCCTTAGTATTAATATAATTTATGATCTTGTAATTTTTGCTTAATGTATTTTCCAATGTTGAAGGGAATTTGTAATGTTTGATGCCACTGTGCACTCATTGCCTTTTGTATACCTGACAGTGCTGATTTGAATATGCTTGGCCCAGGGAGTGGCATTATTAGGAGGTGTGGCCTTGTTGGAGTAGGTGTGGCCCTGTTGGAGAAAGTGTGTCACAGTGGGTGTAGGCAATGAAACCCTCCTCCTAACCATGTGGGAGCCAGTCTTCTCCTAGTGGCCTTCAGATGAAGATATAGAGTTCTCAGCTCCTCCTGTACCATATCGGCCTGAATACTGCCATTCTTCAGCCTTGATGATAATGGACTGAATCTCTGAACTTATAAACCAACCCCAATTAAATGTTGTGCTTTATAGGAGTTTCCTTGGTCATGATGTCTGGTCACAGCAGTAAAACTTTAACTAAGACACTGGGTGGATATCAATAATAAGAAGCAGTTAGTAACTATTTCCACCTTTACCAAGCAAATACTTAATGGGACCCATTTGATTCAAAGCTGGGTTGTGAGATGAAGGAAGTGTTAGGATCTGTAGGGATCATCACAGAACAATTTGACTGTACGTCCCATCTTCCCCTCAGTTCATAAAGCCATCTCTATTGTCTCTTTTCCTCTAAGTACTTTATTTCCATCTTTGTTTCCTTGGACTTTGAGCATCTCACTTATCATTCTTGTTGTGATGTCTCCTTTGGGCCCAATGCATTTGTTATAGCTCCACATTAACCACTTTCTGGACCACCTTCAGAGATTCTTAGCACTTATAGACAATGGACACTTTACCAGTTTGGTCACGTCTATAATTCTCCTTTCAAAAATAATGACATTTAATATATAAAACAAATATGTGTGGAAAGGAAACTAGATTTTAATTATAATGAAAATTACACAACTCATGTTTTTGTCAATTCTTAAGACTTCCTTTCAGAAAGACCTAGGTTGACTAAAATTGGCTCTTTCCACCTTTCTTTCAGGGCCTAGCTTCATAGAGTTGGAAGTCAATAGACTGGTTATTAGTGACTCAGTTGGTTACCTTTGAGCAAAAACGTTAAGATCCTTTCCAAACAATTCCCTTGGTAAACTTAAGAACAGCATTAGTGAACTATCCCAGTCAGAGATCTGTTTCATTTAACATCCAAATCTGTTTTAAGGTCCGTTACAGTTGCATTTACTGGCATTAAAATGGATCAATATAGTTTGAGAAGTAACTGATGGCCAGTGCTGGGAGGAGGGTTGTTTCATGACAGACAAAGGGCAAGATAATTCTAACCTGGTCACCTAGTCGCCAGCTGCTCCTGGGTACAGTACGTTCCCAGTAACTATCAGCCATACTCAAAAAGAGTGATTCTCTTTCTCAGGAACTATCCAATATCCAGAGCTTCCTCAGCCAGCTCTAGAATGCTGGAGTAGCTTCTGGTGTTCCCCGAGGCTTTGCATAAGTTCCTACTGGGTTTTGTAGGTGAAGAACAGAAACCATAGAGTAGTAGAGGCTCCGTGGGCTGGGCGGAGCAGCGATCATAGGGTGGAACAAAACAGAGCATAAACAACTGTAGTAGCTTTGTGATTCTGGTTCTGACATTAGTTCTTTCAGTGAAAGAAATGTTCACTAAAATCTGCCGGGCTTCGAGGTGGGAGGTATAAGCTAACTTCCTGGCTTAGGCTTTGTGCCTCACAGGTTGTACTGAGGACCCTTCCACTCATTTTCCTGATAGCCATCTCACACTCTGGAAATCTCGAGCTCACCAGGAAGTGTTTAATCTTAGCAGGACTCATTGAGTCAGGTCTGTTAAGACATCCTTAACAACCACAGTCTATCCCACTATCTTTAATGCCTAGAAAAAAAGTTCAAGTAAGGTTGCAGTGGAGGGCGTTCTGGGAGTTATCCAGCAGACTATGGAATGGACTAAGAATTGAAGTCAGGGAAGGACAGAAGACAGAAGATGGGTATCCCTTCGGAGTTGGGGGTGGGAGGACAAAGGCTGGAATGGGCTAGACAGGATTCTAGATTTGGTGTTTTCTAGGGATCCTGGGTCTTCATCCTTCAACTATTTGTCTTGTGTAGATATCAGCCCCTTGCCTTCCTGCTTCTTATCATCACAGTGTCTTCTGGGAACCACATGTCACCGTCTCAAAGAGCCCAATTTCACTCTTCCTGTCCCTCTACCCTCAAAGGTGTGTATTAGAAGTATTCCCAGAGAGTTATTATGTTCCTGTGTAAGTATTTATGATGTGGGAGAGAGGACAAGCTTAGGGATATTTCAAACTCGTGGACAAAATAATAAGTGGTGTCCTAAACCATGATTAAGCTGTGTTTGTACCAGCGGCAGAAGCACACATTTACATACAACCAATCTGTATGATAATCACAAACTTTTGTCATCGAGCATTTCACTAGGAGAATGGAGTTGGAATCAGCAGGATGTAGTCTAAGCGATACAATTCCAGTTACAGAGATTAGTGCAAATTGGTGAGGAGAGGAGCGCTGTCCTTCATCTTGGCCATCACTCAATCTCTGGCATTTTTCCACAGCTCTTCTCCCTGTCAAGGTCATGCTCATACAAATCAAACTTGCCTCTTTCAGGAAGTGTTCCAAATTCTCACCCAACAAAAACTACTTATGTGCTCCCACTCACTTTCAATTATTTTAAAATGTATGTCTGCCCATCCACCCATCATCTGTCTGTCTGTCTGTCTTATTTATCCATATCTATTTATTGGTAACTCAAAGGCCAGAAGAGGGTGTCTGATCTTCTGAAACTGGATTTCTAGGTGGTTATGTGGGTGTTGGAAATCAAGTTTCTTCAAGAGCAACCAATGCTCTTAACTACTAAGTCATCTGTCTTCCTTCTTTTTCCTTTTTGAGATTTATTCTATCATCTACCTCTCTCTCTCTCTCTCTCTCTCTCTCTCTCTCTCTCATCTATCTTTTATTCTTCTCCCATACATCCTGACTGCAGCCTCCCCTCCATCCACTCCTTCCAGTCTTCCTCCAAATCTGCTTTCTCCATCAGATCCACTGCTTCTCTGTTTCTCTTCAGAAAAGAGCAGGCCTCTTAGGGCTGTACACCGAGCTTAGCATAACAAGATGTAATAAGACTAGGCATATATCCTCTCATATCAAGCCTGGATGAGGCAACTGAGTAGGAGGAAAAGGTCCTGAGAATAGGTAAAAGTCAGAGACACCCCCTGACCCACAAAAATCCCAATCTAAACCACCACAAGGTATGTGCAGAGGACCTAGTACATGCCAACCCCTACGAACACTGCTTAGTTGATTCTGTGGGTCGTGTTCTTCTGGTGTCCTTTAGCCCTTGGAAGGATTCTTTCTCCTCCTCTTCCACATGATTGCCTAGGCTCCACTTAACATTTCCCCAGCTCCATTTAATACGTAGGTGTGGATCTCTGTATGTGTTCTCATTGGCGTCTAGAGGAACCGTCACTGATGATAATTGGGCTAGACACAGATTCTAGGTCTCTAGGCCATTCAGCTTCTGGATCCTGACCTTCCACAAGGCAGTGTCAGGCATGGGCTCCCTCTTGTGGTGTAGGTTTCTAGTTAGATCAGTCACTGGGAGGCCACTCCAACAAGCTCTGAGCACCCAAGCCACCATTGCCCAGCGCATCTTGCAGATAGGACAGGTTGTAGGTTGAAAGTTTTGTGGGCGGGTTCATGTTTCAGTCCCAACACTGGATACCTTGCCTTATTCCAGAAAACAGATGATTCAGGCTTTGTATCCTACACTACTAGGTATCTTTGCTAGGGCCACCCTCCATATAGTTTCCGCTGCACTAAGTTTCCATATTGCCCCATTCCAAATGCTCCTAATTAAAGACATCCCTCCTGTACTCTCTCCATCCCCAGTTGATCTCTCCTGTTCGCGTACTCACCCGTTCCCAATGCACACCCAACATCTATTACATTTCTCCTCCCACAGAGATTTATGCATCCCTCTTGAGCCCTTCTTGCTACTCAACCCCTCTGTCTTTCTCATTTTCAATTCGTATTTACCTGTTTTTAGTTCATTACAAACTATGCAAAGATGCAGATATTTGTTTTCTTCTTCCTAAATAAATCAGTGCCTTGTAAAGGGAATTTAGCAAATGAAGATTGGTTGAATAAATAAAGGAATTAAGTGAGGAGAACTTTGACTCTTTATTGATGACCTTAGGTGTGAAGGCTGGCCACATGCTGTGTTCAGTAATGGCTGAAATTGCAAACACGTGATCTAGCTTAACAAGTGTACAATTGTATTCCTCCTCCTCCTTTTCTTCTTCTTGCTAAAGCAAAGACTCTTTGAAAAGTTAGACTGCTATCTTCTTTGAGAATGTGTGGAAAATCTGTGGCTCTTCAGTGTCTAACCCTCTGCGCCATGGAAGTGAGCTTTGAGTGTGTGACCAGTACAAACAAGCAGAGTGATTTACCGTCAGCTCCGACAGATGACACAGCCGGCCCTGTCAAAGCAACACTGCTCGTTTAGCAACGCTGATGATTTGATTCTATTTCTGTCTTCTCGAATCACTGACTTTTGTCATTTTTTAGTCTTATCCAAACCATGTGTTGCTTGAAGCTTTAAATTTCTATTTCATTACTCATTTCCCCTCAAGCAAGTTTTGTAAAGATTAGTTACTATAAAAGACATATATAGACTGAGTGGTGGTGTTAGGCTGTAGGCTATGTCAGGAAAATATATCGACAAAGATGCCAAAGCTAATGCCTGCTTTGATGTATTGACTCCTTGCTGTATTAAAGTACTCCAGGAATCCCTATATTGTCTTTTCTGAAAACACGAGAACTGGCAATTAAAAAAAAAATATTGCAGTATTCCTTGTGATGCCAATCAAGCAACTGACAGCATGGAGTATGGCCTTTGAATTCCAATTGCTCCAGAGTATGTGATTCTCTCATCAAAGTATTACATCTGTACCAGTGTAGCAACCTAAATATGGCTACTCCCTTTTAACACTTTGGTTTATAACATATTTTTAGGCTAGTGAATGAATCAACTGTCTTTGAGGGCTGTGACTCAGAATGTGGAGAATTCTAGTCGAATCTCTTTTTTTGATTTTTAGAAAGTATTAAAGCAGTTATACCCATTCTTTGAGACTAGTACTTTTTCTTGATAGTACGTGTGACCTGGATATAGGAAAAATGCCAGAGAAGACAGGAAGATGCTAGCAATATCATTGCTGTGCCCAAAGAAGTCTGGATAATAAACCTACACAAAGTTATTTGGAAGTAGGCAGGTTATCCCTTTAGGGGCATTCTGCTGACCACTCTAATTTTATTCTCTGTGTAAATGTATTTGTAAGCCTGGATTCTCTGGATCTGGGTTACAAGGTGTTCGGGAATGATAACATCACTGAAATGAGATAAGAGGATTAGACCACACATAGTCAATATTCACTCAATATTTTCTCTTATTTTCTTCTGTAATGTGAAGTGTAGAGTGTGAAGTTCCTTGGTTTTAAAGTTTCAAAACATCAATTCCTCGTGACACTCTCTAAGGGATTATGAAACCTTGATATGAGAATTATACATCACATATATGCAATACATTTTAAAAAGGTAATTGCTTCCTTTGCTGTGAAGACTTTGAAAGGTTCTTTATAAAAAAATGAAGGAAGCAGTGGAACGTTGAGGTAGAAGGTAAATAGATATCCCTGTCATGTTTTGAGACTTCCTGTTTCTTAATAAGCTATGGCGAAGTTTGAAGCTTTGATTTAAAAGTTAAATGAAACATCACTATTGCAATGTTTAAAAATCAGAATGCTGTTGAAAATAGCTGTCAAACAGGGGAGTGTTTGTGATAAAAATAATCCCTTCACAAGTTTGACTTTGACAAATATTTTAAGGGAAGAGTTATTTGATTTCATGGGGTTGTTTCTCAAAGAGCAAAGCCAGATTTGTCTTTTAAAGCAAACGTTCTAGGTTGGCATGGTTTTTCTGTAGTTTCCTGTGGAAGCACTTCATTAACATTTAATCAATACTGTCCTGCTGTGATTATGTCCTGCTCCTCTTAGGTAGACAGGAAGTAGGGAGAAAAATGTAGGTGTTACTCTTCTCTCTCCATACTTGGATAGTCTGTGTTTGGATCCTTTTTCAGTTTAGTGCACTGTCTAATTTTGAGGTCTTGGCGTCTGTGAAGGAGCAATCCAGGAGAGGTGACATCTGAACTTTGTTCTGCCATGGAATGAACATCACAGTCAGGAGAAACCTGAGGAGATTCCTGCTCTGCAGTGGGTTCTGGGGATTTATGATCATCTACTAGTCAAAATGTTGCCAGAACTACCACATTGCTTTATACTTTATAGTTGATAAGTGAACGTGGAAGGAAGAAATCCAATTTCTGTTCCATCCTTACCATTGGCCTGTGCAAAAGTGCACAGAGCATTGCCAGGAGGACCGGAGACATCCATGCAGTGGGAAAGGTCTGTCCTGGTAAACTGGAGAGAGGTGAATGGGAGCTGGAGAAAGTGTGAGGAACCGAGGGAGAGTTTAGTCTTTCCTTCTGTAGCACTCTCAGCCTTACGCTCGCTCTCAGATTTCATGCCATGTGATACAATGTACCTTTGTTTTTGTAGCTCTTCTCCCACACTGAAAGATATTTAACCTGCAGATGACAGTTTATATTATTTAAAGATAAAAGCCATGGCCAATATGTAGAACTACTTTGTCCCGAGGCACTAAGTGTCTTGATTATTTCTGGAGTCTGGGTCTGAGGAAGTCATCCTCCTGGTAAGTAGCATATGTCATGATTACCCAGTCAGCTTAGTTATTACCCTTACCAATTAATAGGCTGCCATTGTATACCCTGCTTTTTGAGAGCTGTGAACCTTTTGATCCTATAGTTGTCATGTACTTCACACTAAAATACAATAGGAAAACCAGGAAGAAAGAAAACTAAAAAGTCCAAAGATATTACAATGTCTTTTTAATAGAATCTCTTGGACTCCAAGTTGTAAGTGAAAGCATTACTTGGCTTTCTTTTGAGCTGGTGTCCATAGTTCCACGAACAGTGTTCTTTCCTTGTCTGGTGAGATAAGAAGCTGCACGTTTAAGTGGGAAAGAAGACTTTATGAACCACCCGTATTCGTTTGCTGAAGTGCTAATGCGCTGGTTTTCGAACCTGAAGCGACTAATTAGTAATTATGTCCAGAAGCCTCTCCTGAGTAGGATGGGATATCTTACTAAGGAGGCCTCAGAGACTTAGCCGTGCCTGCCCATCAGGTAGTGAGGAACTCAGCTATGACTCAGGCTGAGCACGCACTAATCCCCAAATTATTGTCACCTCATCGTGGGCTTCCAAGTTTCTGGAAATGTGAGATGTCAGTGTTTATTCAGTAACCATCCGTTTAGTGCATTTTTTTTTTTTGAAAATATTGCTAACGGAGAATAGGGGGATAAGGAGAAAGAAGGAAATTCCCGAGAAAAAGCAAAGTCATGGAAGTATTAGCGCCTTCCACACAGAATAAGCCAAGCCTGACATGGACAGCATCCGCACCTCTCTAATTAATGAAGAGTGACAGTCCATCGTGTTAGTCTGGAGATGTGCAGGCTACTGAGTCTTCGTGCCCATAAATTCTCTTCTTCCAAACTCACAAACTGGCACATCTATTTTTTTTTAATACAAAACCTTTCAAGCTAATGTAAATTCAAACCATTAGAATAATTCTAAGAGCAAATTGTCTTGGATGAGATGTGGTGGTGGAACGCCATGCTGAGTTTTATTTTAGAGAGCCTGATACAGATTAGGTTAGAGTTTATCAGTGGAAGTCCCTTGATATTAAAACTTCATTTTCTCATCTGTTAAAAGCAGTAACAAGTCATTGTTTTAAAAAATTATTTTCCAACAGAAAGTGGTTTTCTTCTCCTTCCCCTTCCACACGTTGCTCTTCTGTTTTCTTCAGAAACACAAAAGCCTAGGGTTAGATTTGCTCATGAAAACTATGACTGACTTAAATCAAGTTCCTCTCATCATACTTCTTTCCTTATCTGCCTGGGAAAGAGACTTAAATGAAATTCTGAGAGGATATGTGATGAAAATTACTTCTCATAAAGTCAGCTGAGAAGATTTCCAAAATTCTCAGTGGTAAGAAGAGAGAGAAGCCAATACGGAAATGCTAAGGTGCGCGTTGACCATGACAGATTGTGTAGGATATCGGGTCACCACACAATGCCTCTCCACACATGAAAATTAATGATATCGGCATCTATACACCTGTGAAAAGATAAACAAGAGATTCGTTTTTTATTAGATAGTGAACTTTTCAGAGAAAAGGTTGATTTGACAAGCCAAAGAGTTTTTAATTTCTAAAGTAATTTCCCTAAATGTTTCTCAGTACTATAGATACGAAAGCAATTAAAACCATAATTCAGTGAACAATTATTTTTATCAAATGTCCACTCTTGTTTGTTTTTAAGTGAACATAATGTCAAGAGGCCTAACATTATGATTGGGTAGATTGTTCTCTGGTTTAAAGACCACCACTCAGAAAGGGAGGGTGACCCCTCAGGATGGTGGATCCATCTTAAAGCATTCGAAGGAGGTAGGAGGAATGGTTATCCCTTTAATGAGATAGTGTACTTTTCCATTCCAGAATCCGAGCCCCTAGAACACCAATGCACACAGCCACCTCCATGCAGTGTTAGCTTCATGCTGTCTCCGAGGCTTCCCTCCCCGCTGTGTGGCTGACCTCCATGACTCTTTAACCTGAGTGGAAGGCCCCTTTGACTCTCTCTTCTGAACCTTCTTCTGGCAGCTTCTGAGACTTGCGGTTTGCCTGTATCTGAGTTTTTCTATTAAACACCATTAAAAAGCAACTTAAAAAAAAAAAAAAAAAAAAAAAAGAAAAAAAAAGAAACCAAGAGGAAAGGACAACCTAAAGGCTCCATTTTCATTTATTAAGGCAATAAAGTAGCACAGAAAGTGACTTTAAAAGTAATCAAAACCATTTACACATATGCTTGTTGTTCTAAAGTAAATGATTGCTATTCTTATTATTTTCTTTACAAAATTAGAAGTGAAAGATCCTGATTGATGGAACATATTGTTTTCTGTCTCACAACATGATACCAGAAGGATGTGTGAATACTGAAAAATAAAACCGATACTTGGCCCAGCCCAAAGGTAAAAACAAGCCTCCGGGTTTGGCTGAAGTTAGTTGGATGGGTCTGGGTGGAGCCCCCACACAGTCACGTCCATCATGCTGAGGAGACTTCTGCTTCCGAGCCCGACAGTGATGGACTTTAAAGTTAGCGTGGGGCTAGCTGGCCTCCTGCTTGAATTTTAACACGATCATATTTTCATTGTCTATTTCATGCACACAATTTGAGGTCTGACTGTGAAATTATCTTCAGTTGCCTTTCTATTTCCACTTAAGCAGCATTTGAGTTGGGTTAGACACATGGTTCCGATGCTAATTTGAGGCAAATATTGCCAACAATAGCATGCTTTGCTTTTATCAGGACTTTGGGGAAATACTTTTTGTTTCTTCTAATTAAGACTCACAATCTGTTATGCCAGGAGCTTATTGTCAAAGGTCAGATAATTTTAGCATTTTGCTATAAACCTTGGGATGATGAATTTCTATGGATAATTTACTCTCAAATGCTTGCTTTCCTTTGCTTAATTCTATATATTTCTCACAATTTATATCTATTATCATATGCTTTTTGATCTGTACCAGTAAGCCTTTACTTCACAAGCTGATTATTTGCAGAAAAAGTTAAGTTTTTCAAGTAACACCCTGAAATATCCATTTGGCTATAGTTTCAAAAAACCTTCTCAATTTATAATCTATAGGATAATTAATACATCAAAGATGGTCCATATATATGATTATTTTTATATTCATATCTATGTATTTATATCTATCTATATGGTTCTTTTGTACTAAGAATTATTTCTAGTTAACAGAATCAAATTACATATAAAGGGGCATAATATCTGTATATCTACAAGTATTATATATTTGCATATGTAATCTACTTTGTGTGTGTGTGTGTATGAGAGAGAGAGAGAGAGAGAGAGAGAGAGAGAGAGAGAGAGAGAGAGATTATTTTTCTAGGGGTTGAAATTAGACTGTGAAGCTATTATGGCAAACACTCTACCTACTGAACCATCTCGCCACCCAATACATTTGGGAAGCAAAAAATGTTATAGTTTACCATACCAGGATTAGTTATAAGATCCCAAATTGTCAGCAGTGTTACTAAGGACACATCAGTACCTAAGTGGTATATTCTTATTTTTAAACACACGGTAATTTTAATAGAATGCATTGTCTTTGTTGAATAGCTGGTATTCTTTGTTAGTTTTTTTCTTATAAGGAGAAATGCTTCATGGTGTGCTGTAGGCTGAGGGTCTAAGCCCAGGCACAGATCTATCTCTGAAGGGTAGGCAACTCTATAAAATTCTAGCACCAACTCATTGGGTTGTGGTAAGCATCAAGTAAAATTTAATCCTACCGAGAAATAAATGGTGACATGACCACTGACTGGACAAGTACACTATATTTCAAAAGTGGAAGATTTGTATACTTTGTGGAACATATTCGGAACCCCCAAACCACTCATTTTGGCAAAAAGCCTAGGACATTATCAATAAATTCTATTTTATAAGAACTTACATAAAGTAGCCCATGATTACTAAAGTAGTGAATGATTCTAGTGTATCCATCTTGTGATTTGGCTCCAGCATGAGTCAAGAGGCAGTGGTGATTTTTACCTGCCTGTCATTTGCTTATCAAATCATATGGGTCTCTTCTGCATATGAGCCATCAGCTGCAAGCCTATGTGGTCTTTAAGTCCTTATTTATAACCTGGATTAGAAAACCCTAATGTGGGAACTGGATAGATGGCTCAGCGGTTAAGAGCACTGACTGCTCTTCCAGAGGTCCTGAGTTCAATTCCTAGCAACCACTTGGTGGCTCACAACCATCTGTAATGGGATCTGGTGCCCTCTTCTGATATGCTGAAGACAGTAACTATATACTTCTTTTTAAAAGAAATATAAAGAATATATATATATATATATATATATATTCCTAATATAATTCTTTAAAAAAAATCAGGATACCTTGTGTTTGTCAGCAATGTATACCTTCTCGAGGGTGGCATGTGTATATAAAAGGGAATTAATGGTTTGTGATATTCTGAAAGAACACTCATTTAGAATTAACATTTAAAAATCAATGGGGTGTTTTATCAAATGAGAAATGACATTCTAATAATTATAGTTGCCAATTATCGAGTACTTGATATTTGCCAAGTCGCATGTTAAGTATTTTAGATCTTGGTAAATAATGTTAATTCTATGAGTATTGACAGAGGAGAAACTGAATTGTCAAGTTTATTTAGGGATATAGAGTAATTAGTAAGAGTGGATCACAGTTCTGAGCTTGTCTGGCTGCAGAATGCTTATTCTTCACCATTGTGCCTGCACCTTATTATCTGTACCCAAATATAGTTCCTAGATGACCCCTTATATTATTGTTGTGTGAGAAGCACTTATTTTGCTGTTGTTTTTTGTTAAACTCATGACTGTTATATATTATGATATACAGACATGATGAATACTTTAGTACAAACTAAAGTTTTGGGGATTTGGGCACGTGCATGTGTATACTGTACATGTATGTATGCATGCATGTGTATGGATGTGCAGGTTCATGTATATGTGTGTGGTGGGGAGACCAGAGATTATTGTCAGATATCTTTACCATTTGCTTACCACTCTGTTTACTAAGACTGTCTCTTGCTGAACCCTGAGCTCATTGAGTTGACCGCTCTTGGGAGCCAGCTAGTCCTGGGCATCCTACTCTCTACTTTGATCAGTAGGATTATAGGGAGGTTTCCACACCAAGTAAATTCTAAATATTCCTGCCAGTGAAGAACCGGTGTTTGCTGAACATTTCACGTCTCTGAAGAACTTTATTCATGTCATTTAATGCTAGCAAAAATTAAGCACTGTTAACTCAGCTTGTAGCAAGTAAACAGATATTTGAAAATAGCTAATTCCACCCCCCAACATACACACATAAGAGAATAGTATGAGAATCAGCCCAGGCCTTCTCTCACCCAGGTTCAAGCCAGGTCTTTGCTGCTCCCCACATGGCTCCGGTCCCTTCTCTCACATATGTTACCTGGGAATGGGAATTGTGTTCCTCTATTTCCCTCTTCCTACTTGTTTTCATCTTTCTTTTCTTTTGGCACAGAAATTCCCCTGTCCTAATCACTGGACTGCTTACCTCCTTCCTTTCCCTTACTCTTCTGAGACAGCATAAATATGCAGGTAGATAGGTGGTCCTCCCACCTTAGCCTCCGAAGCGCTTGGTTATAAGTATGTACCACAATACTTATAATTAAGTTTTCGTTGTTTGGTTTCTTTATAGTATTTGGAATTCTGGTGTATCGATCTCCCTGTGTAGTAGACTATAAAGGCCATGGAAGCCAAAACTTTATCTATGTTTTGGCTCCTGTATCCCAAATTCTTAGCGTGGGGATGGTGAAAAGGCATAAAAAGCATGGCTAATGAATGAATGGATGGATGGATGATTTTGAGCTATCTCTCAATATTTATTTTATAGGTTGAGGTTGAGTGAGCAATTGTTAATGTCATCTTCAGTTTTCTGAATGATTTTCAGTGCTTTTCCCGAATGTCATTTAAATTCTTGCAAAAATTTTATGGCTCTGGTAGGTATGGCTGCCGACGGGTTATTTGCAGCTGGGTGAGGAAAGCAAGGGCCATCTCATATGGATTGATTTTTGGCACCATGAATGGTCATTCCTAACCATGATGCAAAGTTAAGCATATAAAGCGCAGTACATATGAAAACTTCAGAACATTGGAAGGCACTTAAAAATACAAAGATTGGGCACATATTTTGAAAGTCTATAGCCAATCTGTAAAATTTCAATATACAGTAATAATTAAATAAAACGAAAACAATAGAAATAATACACAAACATAAAAGGAGGGCTGGAGGCAGAGGAAGTAGAGTCAGCAGAGGAAAGAGGAGTAGCCTATGGCAATGCAGGATGAAGACGACCAAAGTACGTCGTGCGCATGTATGAAAAGTCTAATGAAACATAGTTTGCATAATTAATATTTTTTTAAAATGGAGAAATATTTTAAAAGGCCATTTTCAAACCAAACAGTGAATTTATGAAAATGGTCTTCCATCCTTGGTAACTGGCATGTCAGTTTGGGAATTGACTAAAATTGATTTTTGTTGTTGCAAACTCAGTAAAAAAAAAAAAAGACTTTGTGTGAGCTCTGCTTGCTTGAGTGCCTGTGTCAGAGCCACCGTCCAAATTATGATCCCTGTGGAATTGGTGATACAAGAAATAAGATGGCCATGGGTGAATGGTCAGGCTTTGGTTAAAAATGTGGAATCATCAAATAGGCTAAAAGTCTCTTTATGAATTTGAGCATAAATGGGCTCTGTACATAAGTGGTAATAAAGGATCACACTACAATTTAGGTAAGATTGTCTTTTTAAAAACGTTAATGTTAGGCATAAATCTAATGCTTGAATTCTTGAATGAAGTCTCACAAATCGCTTGGGGGAATAGATTTCCCTTGTAAATGACACCCAGATGGTCTATGTAATTGTGCCGAAGCTTGTCTAATATTTCTTGATAACTAGGCATAATTTGCATTAATTGCTATAAATTGTTCATTTTCTTGCTGGGAAATATTTTTTCTTCTGTTGGGTAATTGTTTATAATTTGTTAGTGATGCATCTTCATCAGACAAAATAACATTGAAGTTCACAAACTTATTTTTTGGTGTCCATATTGTGCTTGAAATTGGATGGTTTCTATCTAAAATTATGCTAAAATGAATATCGATCTCAAATCACAAGTATTTTAGAAACGCTTTCATTTGAAAGGTCTGTTTTTAACCTTATTTCTAGTGATGGCAATGCCATATTAAATGAATGTTGAATTATATCTGCTTTACATTCTTCTTGATAACTGAAGTCATCAAAGAAAGCAGAGTAGCAATGCCTTTTGGCTGAGGAAACACTGTGAGAGCATCTTTTGCCTGCCACAAAGTGCTTTTGTCTGTCATAACAGTTAGCACTAGGTTTTCAGGACAGTATAATTGCATTCCTGCCCACTAATAGGCAGTGAGATGTCTCAAATACCATTTAAAAGCCTTTCTTAGATCATATTTTTCATAGTGCTTGGTATAATTATTAAGCTGTTCCTGAACTTGAACCTGGATCAATATTTTACTATTTTTCTATTAACATCCTTAGGAACAACTAAGGTTTTGCAACAATTTTCTTCTTCACTGAATAGCCCTGACTTATTTTAGGGTCTCTTGTCTTGTGGTGGCAAACTTTTGTCTGTTAATCTAGTTTCCCCATGTATTGGTTTTCAGAGCTTTGGCCATGCAACTCTTTCTAACCTGCTTTGATGTGGTAGACCAGATGACTAAGCACATGAAAACCAGTTGCATGAGATTGGGTTGTAAACTTCTAAAAAAGCTAAGTGCTTAGAACTATGGGGGTACAAAGACAAAATAAGACACAACTCATCATTAATTTGTATCTAAAAATGAGAACACAATGGATGAATGAGGTAATATATATTCAGGAGTGCATTACACAGTGGATGCCAGGGTGCAGGAAACCAGTTAAGGGGATTTGCAAATCAGGGAACCAGTAGCTTAGCCTGACAAACTCCATGACTAGATGACAAACTGGAAGGTTAAGCAAAGTTAAACGGGTGGGGTGTCAGACAGAATTTGAGATGTTTTATATCTACTTGTCTCTAAATTTCCTCAGGAGCCATTTATGGAACTTTCATTTATGTTGATCATTACTTTTTATTGCAGAGATATCTTTTAATTTTTCTGCAATTTTTCACTATCTTAAAGTTGGATAGGATATTTATTTCAGAGGAATTTTAGACAGAGGGTACATTTTACACAGAAGACTGAGTCACCAGATTACAAAGCACTCACCCTTTCAATAGACAATAAGCTTTCTGCACATTACAAGCCATGACATGTCTAGCCTCTGCATTCCATTATTGGTCAAGCTCCTCCTCAGCCGTTATGAAGCAGATATGTGATTTTTGTCACTTAAACAGAATACAGTGTTTACAAGATCAAAATCAATATATCTAGAACAACAAAAACCAATCTTAAGCATTTAAGTAGTAATCTGAGCAATGTCTTCACTTAACTCTATGAAACAGTTTATACTGTCTTATGTTAGGTGCTTTTTTGGGAGACATTAAAGGTATTGTTGTCAAAAAGCTTTACATTTGCTATGTCTATATATTAATATGCTCAGTTAAACATCTTCACCATCATCATCATCATCATCATCATCATCATCATCATCATCATCATCAGCAGCAGCAGCAGCAGCAGCAGCAGCAGCAGCAGCAGCAGCAGCAGCAGCAGCAGCAGCAGAAACTGTGCTGCCTATTGTAGATGGGGTGTACCAGTTCAGTCAGGTTGCCGAATGCTGTGAGTAACTGAGAAAATTTCCGGGTGCCTAAAATTCTAAAAACACCCCAGTGCTCAGCACCATTGACTGCAAACAGAAACGTTTCCAACCGGAGTCTACCATTGATGTGTGTTTGACTTGGAGGGTTGTATATTTGGCAAGGACCTTATGGAGGCTTACAAATGGAAGAGACAAAAAACTTATAATTAGAAAATTTCACACAATTCATCTCTCCCCGGTGGGTTCTAACAGCGTCATGGGATGGAAAATCCAACTGAACATCAAATGACAGGTCACACAGGACTCAGCTAAGCCCTTCTCCCATCTCAAATTCAATGCTATAGCAGCAAAGTCTATTCGTTCCTTCAACCCTTGGCTCAATCATTACCACTTTTTGGAATCTTTACCCACTCTCCCTTTGTATGACTGCGCTTGTGTGCCACACACATTTAATCACAATGCATCTGTTTAAAAGAAAAGTCTTTCCCAATTTAATGACTTATGTCTACCTCCCTTGACTTGTGAAGCCTCATGGAAAGGAGGCACAATTATGTGTCCCCTGCACCCATGAACAAGTATGTATTTTCATAGGCACTCAGCATACATTTTGTTTTCTAGGTTATCTTTGTTTTTTTCCTCCCCCCCAAAATAACCTTCACATAGTGTAGACTCTTCCTTGAAATACTCTCATAAGAGGATCTATTTGTGAGGTGGCAGCATTTTCAATTCTTTCATGCAAGAAGTCACAATTACTAAGGGTCTCCATAAATTTTTTAGTCTGACCTGAAATGTGGTTCACAGCACGAACAGCAAAGGTAAGTGTAAAATTAAGCATTTGTGCATTTCAGTTTCATTAGTAGGGGTAGGAAACAAAGGAACAGCTTCAGAATTTATAATGTGGCATGATTTATAAAACTACATTTATGTGATATGTTTTAAAGAAAAATGTGTACTTATTTAAACTGACCATTTTAAATGTTCATATTCTTTTTTCAATTTCTCCTATCATTTTATGCATAATCATGAGGTGCCATGTGATATTTCCATAGATGTATATATTGCAAAATTTTTACATCATGGAAAATGTATTTGTTTCCTCAAACATTTATCATTATTTCTTTAAAATCAAACTCTATCTCATTTTGTAGTCCAGGGTCAAAGTATTTGTATCTTTTCTGCATGATGAAATCATTCAACATCTAAAATCTTTCTTTGAACCTTGTGTGTGTGTATGTGTGTGTGTGTGTGTGTGTGTGTGTGTGTGTGTGTGTGTGTGTGTGCATATGCACATGCACATGTATGTGGATGACTTCTGTGCATATTCATTGGGGACACAGGTCAACACTGAGTATCTTTCCCAATCTTTTGCCACTTGATTTTTTTAGAGAAAGTGTCTCACTGAAACCAAAGCTCATTGACTTGGCCAACAAACCTCAGGGATCTTCTTGTCTCTAACTCCCAGCACTATGATTGTAGGTGTGTGCTTCTGTGCCTCTTTTTTTGTTTGTTTGTTTGTTTGCTTGTTTTTTTTTAATGTTGGTGCTGGGGATCTGAACTCGGGCCCTTGTTTGCACAGCAAGCGCTTTACTAACTGCATTATATCCTGAGCCCCGCGTCTAGCTTTTCAAATATACTGTATATTACTATTTGTAGTTATTCTACTGTGCAATATACATCAGGATTTCCACATTATTATGTGTTCGACTTTTTTTTTAGGAAAGAGTGATTTTCTGTCGAGTGTATGTTCCACATTTAGCAGCTGATGGATATTGAAGTCACTTCAATTTCTTGCCTGTAATATGTAGTTCTGTAACTCTCAGCTGTGGGATACTGAGTCGTAGAGAAATTGTGTGTTTTCTGAAAGAACATCATACCTTTCCCATAGCATATACTAATTTATACCCCGCTAATAGTGAGAATGAGTTTTCTTTTTTGAGTAAGTGGCATCACTTGGTAACATTCCTTAACCAAAAAACTTTGTGAAAGACCTTGAAATACAATAAACACAGCACTTACTGTCTTTCTCATTTCAGAGTAGCCATGTAAGTTGGAGTGAGAAGATAACATTGTCGATTTTATTTGCATTCTCCTCATTATTTGCTCTGCTGAGAATTTGAACATATACTTTAAAACCCTTTGGATGTCTTCTTTAGAGACATGCCCATGGCCATCTTATGCCTACTTTTAAATTGGATGACTTATCCTTTTGGTACTGCGGTTTTACTTTTTAGTTTCTTATATACCCTTAATATTGAGTTCTCTTGAGATAGCAGTGCTCAAGATTCATATTAATCATATTAGCTTTATGTATCTACTTGACATATCCTAGAGGCACCTGAGAGTTGCCAAATCACATTGCCCTGTCGGCATGTCTGTGGGGAACACTGTTATTATTGTTAACAGATGTAGAGCGGCCTAGCCTGCTGCAAATGGTACCATTCCTGGAGCAGGTGGTCCTCAGCTGTGTAAGAAAGCTGGCTGAGTATAGGCCCAAACAGACAATCCATCAAGTAGGATTCCTCTATGGTTTTTGTTCATCTTCCTTGGCCCTGGGTGAGTTATTTGATCAAAGGTTAATGATACATGGGCAAGCAATCAGTCCTGTCTCTTTGTCCCCTGCCTTGAGTTCCTATCCAGACTTTGCTCAAAGATAGACTGTAAGATTAAATAAGCCCTTTCCTTCTATAAGTTGCTTTTGGTCATGGTATTTGTCAGAGCAAGAGAAGGAACACAGAACAGATAGATTATGAATATTTTCTTCCCTATTGTAGGTTTTCTCTTACGTAATTTACCTAGAAAATAGTTCTTGATGCATTTGAAATTGCAGTAAAGAGAGCATGAGATTTCGGAGTACAATACATAGCATATGGTTATGGCCACATTCCTCTATTTGAGGTTCAGATTGTTCATCTATAGAATGGAGAGAATGAGCCCTGGTTATCATCTGAAATTGTGATCACTAAATAAGGTGACTTATAATAATATTTTATTTGGTATTATAGCAACAATGTACATCCTAATACTGGAAAATTTTATTTGCCAGGTCATGTTAAATCTGAATTATAAGCTACCCACTAGAGAAGCTCATTTCACATCTAAAATATACTTTTGAATAAAGTTTGCTTTCCCTGCTCTCTCACTTCTGTTTCCTAATTTGGGAGGCTCCCCATCCAACCATTAAATTTTTTGAGTATAAGTCCTAGTGACATACATGAATTTAGTGCCTTCAGTCATTTGCTAAGAGGCTTGTGCTCAGTAAATAACAGTAGAGAACGATGAATTAAAGAATTGGTTTCTCTAATAATTTTAAAAGGGACATTGGAGGAAGTTAATCTGATAGTTCCATGAGTTAGTAAAACGCCAGTTGCTTTCTGAGTTATTGGTAGCTTGAGATTTGGACTCCTATTCTATTTTTTTCCTCCTCAACTACATTGGGTTGACACGAGAATCGTGTCAAACATCATTATTTCTCCCTCTGGGATTAAAGATAAAAATGAAGTTGTGCTGTGTGTCCTGCTTCACAAGCACTCAAATAGATCAATATGTCTTACACTTTCCTTTCTACTGCCTTTCTCCTCTTATCCCACCTTGTGTAGCCAGCCAGTCTCATAGCATCAGAGAGCTAGCCTACAGAGCTGATGCTGCAGTTTTACAACTGGGATGAAAATGTCTGATTAAAAATTGCTTGAAGGGCATGGTAGGTGACAGCTATAATTGAGCATATTTTAGAATCTTTGATTACCCAGGTGTCTACCTAACACTATTAAGGGAATGTCCTTGTTGTTACTGTCATCAAGAACTTTCAGGTATGGGGCCTGGTGAGATGGCTCAGCAGTTAATAGAACTGGTGGCCCTTGCTGAAGACCCACATTTGGTTCCCAGCACCTACATGAAGGCTCACGGCCATCTGCAACGCTAGTTCTAGGAGTACTGACAGATCCTCTGGCTTCTGTGAGTATTGCATGGACACAATACATAGACATATGTGCAGGAAAGACACTCATTCATGTAAAATAAAGATAAATTGGCTTTCAAAAAACGAACTTTCAGGTTAGAAAAGATACTGAAACAAAATATTGACTGCTTCTTTTCTAGGTTTTGGTCTGTCAAAAACAGGGACAAGAATACATGTGGAGACCTTTGTCTGAATTTTATTATTTGTGACAAGTGTCTAGTAGTGTTGAATGAAGCTTTCAGTATTGATTGGAGACAAAAGCACTTGGTTGCTGCTGAACGTCTGAATGTTGACAGCAGGAACCACATGGAGAGAAAACTGGGCCAGTAAATGCTCCACAGGGTTTTTTGCTACTTGATCTTGTAGGGGTTCTCTGATAGACAAAGCTGGGCATCCGTGTCCTCAGATGAGAGAATTCGTTTCTGCTTCAGGACTCTGGTAATAAATTGTCCTCAGTGTCCACAAAGCAGACAGTGGGGTGAACTAGAACTCTTTCCATATGTTTGAACCTAAACAACCCTGGTTGCATTTTTACATGGCCCAATAAATATTGAATTTGCCAATATGATTACCTACTTACTTCTCTTTTGAAATACAGCAATAGACACTTTAAACAAAAATCTGTTTTGTTATAGTACAGAGGGAGCTGAAAACTAGTCCTATTAATGCATGATTATCCCATGGTCTCAGATACCAGCTAAAGCTAAACTTTTTGAAGCACTTAACTCTTGTATATTGAGTTATATTTGTGATTGGACATTATCTCCTGCCCTTTTGGTCTCCACTTTGATTTCATTTCTTGGGTTGGAAAAACATAGGTTTCCATGTAGTCTACTCATGTACCCTTCATTTTGGTTAAACTTTCTGCAGGAGCAAATAAAGCAGCAATAAACGTGGGACTGCATATGTTCCTATGGTAGGGCATAGAGTTCTTTGGGTAAATACAGGCGGGAGTGGAGTATCAGGGATATATGGTAGTTCTATTTATAATTTTCGAAGATGACAAACTGATTTCTACAATGTTTGCACTAATTTGTGTCACCATCTACAATGCATAAAAGATTTATTCTCTCTACATCCTCTCTAACATTCATTGTCAGATTTATTGATGGTAGCTATTATAACTGAGTCAAGGTGATATCAAAACACAATAAATATTTATTTTCCTGATGGCCAGCAACATTGAACATTTTATTAAATATTTGGCTATTTGTCATTTTTTGAAAATTATTTATTTAGTTTATTTGCCCATTTGTCTGTTAACTATTATACTTTTTGGCATTTAAATTTTACATTTCCTTATATATTCAGCATGTTAGCTCTCTGTTTGAAGTGTAACTGATAACGATTTTCTCCATTCTGTGGGCTGTGTATATTCTCTGCTAATAGCTTCTACTGTTGGACAGAAACATTTTTTTCCATGTAGACTCAAATGTTTATAGTTAGAGCTAATTTCTGTGCTATTCAAGTTCTATAGGTTACTACCTACCACAAAATATTGAGGAGCATCGCCCCATTTTGCCAGAAGTTTCATCTCCTTTTATTTATAATGATCTGAAAACTTTCTGCCCTTTTTATTGAAAAAAAAAGACTTTTTTTCATACAATATATTCTACTCACAGTGTCCTTTTCCCCCAGCTCCTTCCAGATACTCCCCACCTTTCCACCCACACAAATCCCTGCCCTTTCTTCTGCTATCTCTTTATTTCTTCTTCTCTCACATGATACATCCCTGCTTCAGCCTCTCCTCCCACCATCCCTCCCACCACACCTCCACCTCCCCTCATCCCCAGATTCACTCCTTCTCTATTTCCCTTTAGACAATACCCTGCCTCTCAGTGATACCAACCAAACATGGCATAAGATGCCGTAAGACTGGGCACAAACTCATTTCAAGGCTAGGTGTGGCAACCCAGTAGGAGAAAAAGGGTCCCAAGAGCAGGAAAAAGATTCAGAGACACTCCCATTGCCACTGTTAGGAGTCCCACAAAACCCTCAGTTAAAAAAAGAACAAAGCACAGTATGTATGCAAAGGACCTCGTGCAGGCTCAGTGATTGCCCTTTTAGTCTCTGTGACCTCCTATGAGCTCTGCTTAGTTAATTCTGTGGGCCATGTTCTTGTGGTGTCCTCCACATTTCTGGCTCCTACAATAATTTTCTTCATTCTTCTCAAGGGTTTCCTGAGCTCTGCATAATGTTTGGCTGTGAATCTCTGTATCTGCTTCCATTGGCTATTGAAGGAAGCTTCTTTGATGGCGTGTGTATTCCCTTTTCTCTATATCTTCAAAAACAAACAACAAACAAACAAACAAACAACAAATAACCAAACAACTTGAATATACATATTGCACAAACCCTATACAGATGCAAAATCAGAAACAAAAATATAAGCAAAAGACAAATAAGGGGGAAAATCCACCAAAGCTATTTGAGATGAAGAGTCCCCAAAAATTAACAACTGTGGGTGTTCTGTGTTGACCATCTACTGCTGGGCATAAGATCTGTCCTGAAATCTGGTTAATATACCCAGTGAGACTCCATTGGAGAAGACTTATTTGCTATCAGGTACCAGTTACAGATAGCTTCTTGGTTAGGAGTAGGAGCCTATGCCCACTTCCT
Organism: Rattus rattus; assembly: GCF_011064425.1. Taxonomy (NCBI): domain Eukaryota; kingdom Metazoa; phylum Chordata; class Mammalia; order Rodentia; family Muridae; genus Rattus; species Rattus rattus. Next base: position 11,818,064 of record NC_046157.1, read on the forward strand.
CCTCTCAGAGATGGGACCCTGATTTGCTTGAATCTGTGAAGGTTCCGTGATGGTATGTACTGTCTCTCTGAGTTTATATATGCATCTGTCCTGCTGTGTCTGGAATATACTCTCTTCTTCGCGTTATCTATCACCTCTGAGTTTTAACATCTTTCCACCACCTCTTCTGCCTAAGTTCAGGAGTGCTGAGACAGGAGGCTGATGAAGGAATCCCATTTAGAACTGAGTGTTCCAAATTTCTCACTCTCCACACACTGTCCAGGTGTGGACCTCTATACTAGTTCCAACCTATTTGAAGAGGAAACTTCTCAGATGATAGCTTAGCAAGGCACCAAGGTAAGAGTACAGAAGAATGTCAGGGGAAGAATTTATTTGCTATTTTCCTTTAGTTAAACAATAGTATTTTGTTTTCCATAGGCCAATGGCCTATCCAGTTTCAGGTTTTTGGCATATCTCAGTGGCACGCAAGGGTTCCATCTCGCAAAGTGGGGCTTAAACCCAAGCAGAGAGTGTTTGTTGTTCTCACAATGTTTGTTCCACTAATGTACTCTTGATCACTGACCTATCTCTTTAGGCCTTTTTCGAGGAGCTTAGTCTAGGGAAGTAGCAATCAGTCTTCAGAATTTCATAGGAATCTGATACTAATTTACATCCATGATTGCTACTGTATTTGCTTGCTGGCGCCTTCACAGAAAATACACGTACAAGGAAAACTAAGTAGACTTACACATTTTTATTTACATATTTATTCAGATATAGAATAATTTTAAAGAAGAGACCATGAATATGAATGGAAGTAAGGGTGATTAGGAGGGTTTGCAGAGAAGAATGAGGGGGGAATTATTTAGATATAATTAATTTAAAATAAAAATAAACTTGAAAGAGTAAAATTGTTACTACAGTTGCTGGGAGTCAATGCATGGGCTCTGGCAGTTCTAACAAGTGAGGTTCATCTATCTACCCATCCTACACTGGCCAGTTCAAGAGCATTGATTATTAACAGTGGAAAACAGAGAAAGGGAGATGAATGCATTGGGGTTATCTGGAGTCTGTACTCAGTGTCTTGAGGTGGGTGGTTTAGGATTAGAGGGTGATTGATCTGTATCAGTAAAAGTTTTAATGGGTTTGGGATAGCTAAGTTTATGCCAGCTCTCCTCTTCCCTGCAGTGGGATTTAATAAGTTGCCAGAACTACATGAAATCTCTTCCTAAGAGACAAATATTTCTATGACTGGCATCAAGCTTCAGGTTTTTCTCTTTTGCGCATAAGATAGCTGAGCAAGTTTGAATTTGTTGGGAACCACCGTCTTGCTAGTCTGACAGCCGAAGAGAGTGTAAAAGTTGTCTTGAGAATACCTTCATTCCTGCTAGAATTATTACAGAAACAAAGGGTTGAGGAAAAAATGCCATCACAATGAATTTCTGATGTAGCCGTGCTGAAGAAGGAGTCAATGACTGGAGAACAATGTCCGAGACTGGAGAAGAGAGAGCTGAGGTCCATAAACAAGTATATGAATGGATTGATGGTCTACTTTTTATGTTGGCGACTTTCAATGCCCAAAATATGTTCTTACATGTTATGCTGTAAATAATGTAATATAGTCGTTTTGTAGTAAATTTATAGTATGCTTATCCTATGACTCTCTGACTCCATGAGGGAATAAATCTTCTTAGTTAAAGGCTTCAGAGAAAGGAGATACTGTAAGATGTTGGGGTTGTTTGAGGAAAAGAAGAAGGACACTCCAGACAGAGGCAACAGTGCATATAAAGAAAAGTACAAGAGTGGGTGACATGACCAATGGGAAGTAGCCTTCCGGCTCCCAGTTATACATGTAGAGAGAACTCAGAAATCATCACTACCATCTTCCCAAAAAGGAGGAGGGATTGGGGGGGAGCAAGAGGAGGCAGAGGAGGGGAGGAACAAGAGGAGAAGACGGGGGAAGGCAACCAATAAACCAAGCTAAAACGGGACCATTTTTCCTCAGAAAAATTGAGGTCATAAGGAAAGCAGGCGATAGGAAAACCCAGAACTTTAGCTTATGAGCACAGAAGCTATAGCTGGTGCCAGTAAGAACATCTGAAGAGAAATTGACTCATTCATCAAGACTGAATTTGAACTAACTTGAGAGATGGTAATGCCAGTGGGCCAAATGTGTGCATATTTTCACGAGTTTTTCCTTCAGCATCCCCACTAGGCTTTAAAGCTGAAGACTCAAGGAAGGTATCTATTACACCTAGTAGGGGGAGGGAACCTAACTGGGATAGAATTGGACCATTGTTCTCCCTAACCAATATCCAACCCAAACAAATTTTATCAGAGACTGACTTGGGCTTTCACAGAGAATAAACCAGAATGAGCTAAAATAAATGTGTGACTCCAGCCCATTCAACCGTTCTCATCTCATGTAAGAGTGATGAAGCAGGAGGACAGATAAAAAGAAATTGGTAAGATTGTATCTCAGGAGCACAGGCTCAAGAAAAAGCTCAGCCTTAATGGTAAGGCTAAAATACATTTCCTTCCCAATACACCTAACACCATACTAACTGGACTTCTGTGTGAAAATGGAAAATTACAGCTGAGCATAATTTCCAAGTACACACATGAAGGAGCTGTTGAGAAAGTGTAAAGGCTGCAGGTGACAGAGCAAGGACAGTAGAGGAAGCATCAGGTCTGACCACTACAACTATATTGGATCAACAGGCTACCTTCTAGCCAAACACACACAAACCATCACACTGTAGAACTTCTTGCCTCACTTCCTTTTATGCAACACAATACCTAACATTCAATGCAACGACACTTCTGGCTTTCAGAAGTACAAGCTGTGCCTAATGACAAGAACAGAGTGTGAAGAGAAAAGCCAAGCACCAAAACCAGACTCCAACTATGGCAGCTTTCGAAGAATGGAACAGGATTTGATAAGCACGGTTACTAATGTGTTAGCTGCTTTAACAGAAATGGAGCCCATCGTGTACACACAGATATAAGATAAAAGACCAGAAGGAGAGGATTAGGAAGGTTTCATTTCTAAAGTGCTTAAACAATTTGTGTGTGGAAGTGTTTGGAATTAGCCATGGAGCCCAAGGTTTATTAAGTGACATTTATTCATAAATGTATTTTTTTACATTTTTGGAAAACATTTGGGAAAACCAAAAAGAAAAAGTATTTTATGCTAACAGAGGTTACAACATTTAATCAGAAAATGTTCAGTTCAAATTAAAGAATGCAGATGGGGAAACCAAGAGAAACTGGAGAGGGAGGAGGAAGATAGCAGAGAGTCAAAAGACAGTCATAAATGTGGCTACTTTACTCTGATGGTGGGAATAATCACTTTCACCATAGAGTAACTATAGAAATTAATAGGGACCCAGGCTACTGTATCCTGCAAAACTCTCAATTAACATAGATGGAGAAACCAAGATATTCCATGACAAAACCAAATTTACACAATATCTTTCTACAAATCCAGCACTACAAAGGATAATAAATGGTAAAGCCCAACATAAGGAGGCAAGCTATACCCAAGAAGAGGCAAGAAACTAATCGTCTTGGCAACAAAACAAA
>NC_046157.1:12121727-12244227 GCF_011064425.1 Rattus rattus
CACAGAAGCCATTCTGTAGGCACCAAACTGCTGTTATCAACATGCTAATTGCTATCATAATAGCTGCTCATAAAATACCCACAGCAACAACAATAATATGCAGCTTACCACCATGATTGTTCCTAACCGGAAGGACAGTGTATTCTGCTTCGGTGTCTGTATTTCCCAGCTTTATCCTGTCTTCGGCGCCCATTTGCCATGGTGGTCTATCCCCATTGGGACTTGATTCAGATTTTTTGCTTTCAATTGTCCAAGTGAATATCCTGTTTTCAGTAACACCCACTAATAGTCACATACAAATATAAAAAGTATACTTATATAACTTTATAAACAGCAACTATTTTCTGATTAAATCTACACGGTGAGCACTATCTCTTTACCAATATAAATATTGCCAATCAATGTTATAAGTATTTAATGTATATCTCTTTTGTAATGTATGTACTGACAGCATTCTTACTGTACATGAGGAAAAACATATGCATAGTGTTCATGCTTTGCTGAAAATCAGTTATTCAAATCTATTTATGAAGCAGTCAATCTTAGAAAACAATAAAAACACCAATTTTCTGGAAGTACAGTGGGTTTCATCAATAGAACTTACGTTAAAACACAGCATAAAAACATGGAGAGATGAGGAAAAGAAGTTAAAATGAGCCTAAACAACTTATTTTGATTTTATTCAATTATTTTCTGCATATTTCAGGAGATTCTAAAATGTCTCAAAAATGTATTTTTACCATTTCTCAGTTTGTTATAGTTCATATATCCAGAACCACACATTCATTTCAGAGCAACTTAATATGCAAAACAGTCTTGTGTCTGCCATATCTTCTTCACCCTTCTCCCTGTGCTTGAATAAATCTCAAGAAGACCTTGAAGAATGACTTCCTCAATGATGACAATTTTTCAACCACATCTTAACATTATCATCAATACTCCTTGCTCAAAATCAGAATCATTTAACCTTTACATGATGATTTTGATCCCCTCTTGAACCTTGCTCTTTATGATTTTATAAATGTGAGAATGGTATCACATTTGATAGATATAAAATAAAGATGTCTTGCAAAATGAATATGAAGTGGACAGATGCACATTCACATACTATAAAATGAAAATACATGACCATGAGTTGCCACCACTTGAAGCCCAGAAACTATGACTGCAGACTCAGGTGTCTGGTCAAATCTGGACTATTATTTTGTCCTTAAACAGAGACTTTGTGCACAGGTACACACACATGCATGTGCACACACACACACACACACACCCACACACACACATACACACACACACACAAATGCACACCTTGCATCTTGCAGAAGTCAAAGAATAAAATTTGATGAATTTTCTCAAGAGACACATTTTCCTGCCTAGACTCTGTCAACTAGATAGGTGTTGACAGTTAGTGCCCATATTTTCTTCATTCTGTCAAACATTTTGCACCCATCAAATGTGAGCATCTACTATGTGCTACCATCTACAACTTAGCAGCACGATGGTCCTAATAAGCGATTTAGATTAGTATGAGATAGAAATTATTGGAAATTTTCTTGACAGGAAGGGTAATAGAACTTGGCCCATGTTTTTAAAAATTAACTTTACTTTTTAAAAATATATCATGAGTTATGCAGGTTAAGGAATGGAACCAATTGAATAAGGCCACAACTGTTATCCCATTGGAAAGTATAACAGTAGTCAGGGAATGATTGTCAGATGCACAGAGGGACTAAAGGAACTGTTACTAGAGAGAATTATCTGGCTTACGTATGCTAACAAGTACCAGAAGTAAGAGAAATAACTAAAGGATGGTTGCTCATCATTATGTAGCTGTATTTCAAGAGATTACTACACATTCATTCGGTCACTGTGCCTATTAAGTTCTCTATAATTAGTAATACAAACGTATTAACATTTTTATTTCAGAAGAGTGGCAGGGCACGCTGTTACCGACTCAGCACCATTTCCAACCAGGTAATAGAGTCACTCTCTGTGACTCTCCTGAGCCACAGCAAACCACTCCTACTTTAACTTGTTCTGTCAGGGAGTTTGGTCACAGTGACGTAAAAGTGACAAAGAACCATTGACCTAAACTTCCTTGATTTGATGATGTCTTCGTGTTCCTCCAAGACCATGTCATTTAGCACTGGGTTTCTGCTGTGAGAGAAGTGCTTGAATCATGTTATCAGTGAGTGAATGGACTTACAAGTGCTAAGAAGTAGGTGCCATGTTACTGTGGGCCAAACTGAATGGATTAAGCCACAGGGAAAAACAGGTTCTCTGAGGTCTCCATTGCTCCACTGTTAAATGTCACTTTAGACTTAGACAGCAATGATGATTCACAGCCTCTGAAAGACCATGTTTAAAATAAGCCTCTGTTGCCTGGGAACAGAGAAAACATTACTGATGAGGTTTTGTGGATTATCTTGTCAAATTAGCCCATATTAGCAAGAAACTCTTATTTGTACAAAATATAGAAGTAGAGAAAACAAAAGGAGATCACTGTGACCTTCACTATAACCATCGGGGTCATTTTTGCAGATTTCTACCATTCCATGTCATTTCATTTTACCTCCAACTCATTCCAACCACATGGGCACATTGAAACTATAAGACCCAGAGTTTGCTTCATGCTGCTTCTCCCTTCCTCTCTCCCTCCGTTCCTCTTATTGTCTTTTTCTTCATTATTCTGTCTGTCTCTCTGTCTGCCTGTCTGCCTGTCTGTTATCTGACACAACATGATGCATGGCCCAAGTTGACTGGAAATTTACAATCCCCCAGCCTCAGCTTTCTGGGTACAGGGATTAAACATGTATGTCATCAAACCTGTTTGTCTATCGGTTGACAGAGCTTGATGTATGGCCCCAAAGAGCCTAAACCTCCCAATTCTCCTGTCCCAGCCTCCTGGGTACTGAGATTAAATGAGTCTGTCCTCACAACTGTCTTGTTCTTCCATTTCTAAGTGGACTTTCACCTCGCTTTCTTTTGTTTAGCAGCCCAGGTGTTGAAATATAGGCTTCTACATTACCTCTACCACTGAGCTGTATCCCCAGCACTGACTTTCACCTTTTAACTAATTCTCTTCACTCACAAATCATGATTCTGTTCTAGCTCAAATTTTCTATTAACATGAAGACCAGTCTTAAACATGCATTGTGACACTCTCCGATGGCAACCACCTCTTCCTGTTGTCAAAATATTCACACTACATTAATTATCCATCCAAATAATTATAAAATTAGTTTTAAACTCATTCTTTTTACCTATGCATTTCGACTTTACCAGTTTGAAAACCTCAGTGTGTAGATTTAGTCACAAGAAGAAAAATGCTTGAATGACGAGTTATTCAGACATTTAATATATTAGCATCTTACTTTTATTTCAAACAAGTCAATAAAAATTTATAGAACATTTCATATAGTGTATAAATTTGTTCCTGCTGCACATCCCATTGAAGTGTGTGTAAGTGAATATAACTTTTTGAGTCACACTATAGGAGATCCTTGAGTCAAAGAATGCTTTATTAACTAAAAGAAATGTGCTCAGGAGAAAAACACTGCCAGATTTTCATCATTAAAATGTAGGATAAATTAGCTGATAAGGACTTTATCACTCAAGAGCACTCAAGAGCAATAGAACCACTATGATCATTGTGAAGGATTTGAGTTAGGGGCTGGGATGTGCTGTAACAATAAAGGAACTAGAGAGAGGACTTGGAATGGTAGGGTTAAGACTCAGACTTGAGCTACCCTTCAGAAACGTTGGCAATGATGGACAAAGTGGCATGTACATAGAAATCCTGGAGCACAGGTCCAACAACTACTGATATGTGACCATGACAGGGAGCTGATAGAAAATCATATGGAATTCTGTTCCCTCTGCAGCTCCTGGTGAACATAGTTACCCATCAGCAACTGCCTGCTCATCAGTCAGTCAACCTCTTGAAAATAAAATTCCTATCAAAACTACAAAAAGAGTTCAAGTTTCTTTATACCAGTGTCTCAAAGTCATCAAGTGGTAGAATATAATTCTCTAGAGAGCTTAAATCTATATTGATAGCTAGAATCTAATTGCAAGTCCAGGCAAACTTAATTGAGCATTGATTATTGTTGACAATATTTAACAATTTCAGAAAACACTTTGCATGTATATAAATATAACAGAAATCCATGATAATTAATACACAGCAACAATAGAGAAGATATTTGGATTATTTATGTATGTTTTTCATTGCTTTAGAATAATCTTTACTGACCTTTAATTTAGCCAAAAATCAAGGACCAGCTGTCATTAAAATCTTTTATGTGTTTTTACCATGGAAACTAAAATCAAATTATCCCTAAAAATAGCCAGAATTGCAAGATGAAAGTTATCCAACAGCAGTAAATAGCAATGCCTGTTCATCTAGATTAGTGCTACATACTAAGTCATTGTTTTTCTTTAACACTTTAGCTCAGACACATTAACATTCTATTAAACCAATCCCCAGGACACTGGATGTAAAAGCACTAGGTGTTTTTATTCAAGAGAAGTAACAGAATTCCAAGAATTCTTTCAAGAAAGAAAGAAAGAAAGAAAGAAAGAAAGAAAGAAGGAAAGAAAGGCAGACAGACAGACACGTTGGGGGTGAGAGTGTTACTCTTGGCTACACAAAGGAAAGGCCATAATAATCGTTGTCATCTAAAAGGAATCAAGAGTAGCTAACCATCAGACTGAGCATGGGGACCCCATTGGAGCAGTTAGAGAAAGAACTAAAGTAGTTGAAGGGGTTTGCAACCCCATAGGAAGAACAACAATATCAATCTACCAGACCCCGTAGAGCTCCCAGGGACCAAACCACCCACCAACAAGTAGACATGGGGAGACTCATGGCACCAGCAGCATATGTAGCAGAGGATGTCGTTGTTGGACATAAATGGGGGGAGAGGCCCTTGGTCCATTGAAGGCTCTTTTCTCCATTGCAGGGGAATGCCAGGGTGTTGAGGCAGGAGTGGGTGGGTGGGAGGGGCAGCATTCCCATAGAAGCAGGGGGAAGAGGAATGGGAGAGAGGGGACTGGGAAAGGGGATAACATTTGAAATGGAAATACATAAACCATCCAAAAAAAAAAAAGAGTATGTCAGTAGACCTCAATTAAGACTAACTAGAGGAGTCCTTAACCACTATATAATGGCTGCCTCCTGGAATGTTCAGAAGTTATTTCTACAGCCACAATTTCCACCTTCTTTTTTTATAATTTACTGTCTGCCTGAAATTTGTCAGCTGGCTGTAAAGACAGCACTTCCCATCACTGTTAGTAAACCTGTCAGAATTTCTCCTACATTGCAGAAAGATGCAGGTTATTTGTTGACATCAATGTCCTTGCCTTGTTTGTTCACTGCCTATGTTCCTGTCCTCAATGCTGTGCTCCACAAACGTTTTGTCACTCTGGGGCCTCTATTATCTTCCACACATTTATTCCACGGATTGTACCCTTGTTGTCCTCGATACATTTTGTTTCTTAAGTCAATGTCACTCTTCCATTAAGATATCACAAATCTTCCAAACAAAAACTGAATAAAAAAATGAATTTATAGTATGGATTTAATTTATTTCTGCCACAATATAGTTACTTATTTGTTTCCTATATACTTATTATCTTATATCCTTAATTTTTGCAATAAAGCTTTTAGAATAGAAGTGAAGTAATCTAAAAATTCACTTCTCTATTCTGAGAATACACTATGCAAAAAACACTCAGAGAGTCTAATTAGCATTTATCTGTTCTTAGTTCCTTGCTGCCTGACCACTAGTTCAGTTTACTATACAAAAGGATACATATGTGGTTAAAAAGATTGATGTCAAAATAACTATCAGATTTGTATGTAATTAGACCTGAAAACTTTAGTCAGTGATAAAAATCACTCATTATGTCTCTATGCTAGACTGATATATTACAGAATATGTGAACTATACTCATCCATCCTTACACACCCATCACCTAGGACATGACACTCTCAGTTTATTTAGTGAAAATTTTTTGCTGAGGGTATTTAATAAAACAGGATTGATTTAAACACCTGATGAAAAGGTAAATGGGTTAATGAAGTTTGCAGAGCTGAGCCGAGGAGGATCAGATAGAACAATGGTTCTCAACCTGTAGGCCCTGACTATTTTGGGGGATCAAAGGACCCTTTCACAGGGGTCAACTAAGATCTTCAGAAAACACATTATGACGCAAAACTGTAGCAAAATTATACTCACTCACGAAGTAGCAACGAAAATAATTTATAATTAAGTTTCAACCTGAGGAACTTAATTAAAGGATCACAGCTTTAGGAAGGTTAAGATCCACCAAGTTAGAGAAAGCACAAGTATCGCCTTACTAAGGAGCAATTCGGTCAAGTTTTCTGTCTTAACAGTGAAGTTGCTATGTCCACCCAACAGCTGCTTTGTAATCTAAGAGGATCAGATGGGGAGAAAGATGGAGCGCACTTGACTGCATCCCAAAGAGCTCCGCACCTGTTTATCTCATTACTTAAAGATGGAAACAGAGCTCAGGAGGCAGGGGCGTTAGTGCGGGTAGACAGACAGGGAAGACATTAGAGAAAGGAGGTTAGAGAAGAGAGGTGAGAAAGGAGATAAAAGGATAGGGAAAAAGACAAGAAGCAGCAAGGACATGAAGCATTCGTTTTCTTCTTACTCCCCACTTCAGCATACCCAATCTCGAGACATCGTTCTAGTACATGCGCTGTGCATCTTTACCTTTCTTTGAATTATGTTGAGTTTATGCTTGTCAATTTTTACGTTAAATGAAAAAAAAACTGTAAATCTTTGCCAGCAAAAGCAATATAACTGTGAAAATTATTGAACATTTCTTTCAAGAATTTGCACTAGAATTTGAGATCTGCCTACCAATACGTGGCATTATAAGAATACAGTAGGTCTAGGTACAGACATACTAATATGCGAATCAAATTTTCTGGATGCTCGCTTACTTATTATACTGTTTTTCGTGCTGCAATGACTGTCCATTTAAAGAATATCCTTTATATATACAAATCGTGTGCATTTAATTGGACCCTTCTTTAGGACCTAAAGCTGACCTGCTATCGAACTTTTACTAACTCACTCTCTTTTCTTTTTCAGTTTTTTCATAATTTTATTCATTTAGCCAGATAAGCATTCATCTAGGTAAAAATCAACTGTTCACCTACGACTGTAGCTGAAAGCTGTGCTCTCTGATACATGCCACGCCCCTGCAAGTACGTCCTCCACAGAAACTGCTGGGAAGACAGCAAGCAACATGACCGATGGGCTGGATGCTGCTGTCAGAGACCTTTTGAAAAGTTGGGGAAGTTTTCTCTGGGAAAGATAAATGAATTTAAGATTCAAAAACAGTATTTGATTGTTCCAAAAAGCACGGCACAGAGGCTTGGGGGTTGAGAATATTAGCACGACATGCATTCTTTATAGATGAAAAGATACATACAACAAGCCTAAAGAAAAACAACTTCCAGCCCTAGAAGGGAAGAGCTACCCCATAAACAAAGTGGGAAGGTGGATGTTAGCAGCAGAGTCAGGAGAAGGGGGTGGTGTCTAATCACAGCGCATTGCAGAAGATGAAAAGTATTTGGTTAGTGAGAAAGTATCAGATATATATATATATATACATACATATATATATGCATACACACATATACATACATATATACATATATATGTTTCTATATATAAACAATGAAAACAAACTATATATATACATATATATACATATATATACATATATATACATATATATATATATATATATATATATATATATATACACAAACAATGAGAACTTCAATGTTCACCTGGCCATTTCGACCGGTTCTTTGAAATCTAGCTTTGTGGGGTCTGCTGAATGTGTGACTGCTGAATGCTCCAAATATGGCTGGCCTTAACTGAGACATTGCGTGAAAATAAAGATCAGGTTGCAAAGTCCTGCGATAAGAATCAATGTGAAGTATTTAATGCTCATTCCATGTTCATTATATGTTCAAATTATAATCTTTCAGATTTCTTGGACTGCATATATTATAGTAGGAAGTGAATTTCGCTTTCTTTCTGGTTGGCCTTCTCTGTGTGGCTAATAGAAAACTAAAAACTATATGTATGGCTTATTACCTATTTGTGGTACAAAGCTTGGGTGTTTTCCAGGCAGCTACAGGATGCTAAAGATTCCTCAGAGTGAAGGTTTCTGGTAATCTTCTTACTAATATGAGTAGTACAAAGTGTTACATCAACACTGAGACGGTTTCAAGTAGACTCCCAGGAAGAAAACCACCTAAGTCGATACCCACCACACAGCCTTCCAGGAGAGCAGTTTAGAAGACTGTGTGGGAGTTAAATATATGCACATATCCCATTATATATTAAGGAGATATGTGCTCTGTGAGGACTCCCACACACCACTTAGAATCCTGGCTTCAATTTTTTCATCATTGGAGCAACTCAGAATGAAGGAGAGGGAAAATCTAGCCATAGTAGAGCTTCTGCCACGAGCTCCAGTTAAACGGCAAGGACTGTTTCGTAAAGGATGAATTTTTCATGAGTGTTCTTTTAAAACTCTCCTTCCCCAGGTTCTTTTTCCTTGATATGGTCATCCCACAAAGCCAATTATTTCTCACTGACATTTTCTGATTGATCTTCACAATTGAAACAAGATTTAGTAAAAAGAGGGCTGGAAAAAAAAAACCTTGGCTGTTAAGAGCACACCCTACACATAGAGAGAAATCTAGTTTGGTTCCCAGTACTATCTTGTACTATGCACAGCTGCAGGTACCTGTGCCTCTAGGAGATCATATTTCCTTGGCAGTCAATTGTACTCCAACATAAACATCCCCACCTGCATACACGTACCTACCAACACAATCATACCCATTTGTATCCACTCCCATACACATCCCCACCCCCACCCATACCAACCTCCACATACATATAAACACCCCATACATATACCCACCCACGTACACATTCCCAACTCCCACATATACGTAACTAAAAATCAATCTTAAAAATTGTTAAAGAAATAGTAGGGAATTATATCCCGGTTTTTCCAACCAAGCTGGTCACCCCTCACTTTTGTTGATCTCAGCTCAACAGTAGAAACTGATATACACAACGATGAAGTGGTGTGGACAATTAAAGGATATGATTACATCTCCAAAACAAACATGACTCTCCCTGAGAGAAAATTTGGTACCTTATTACTTGCTTTCTATATATTTTTGCTTAAAAGTCAGATGACCACACGTAGTCTAGAAAAGCTTTAACTGTATTTAAAAACTGACACATTCCCTAAATATAGGAGTGAAGTTTTTATTTCATAAATGATATTTAGAGAAATCTATCAACTTGAGACTGGGCGAAGATGCTCTTCCTGTGATCAGATACTGAATAATTGTGTAGGTATCAGACTGCTGTATTAATAGCTTTGGCAGACTGGTCTGATCTCTATAGCTTTGACACGATGGTGGAGCATGCTACCTATTTACAGACTAGCAGTCATTGCGGTCTCATTTACTCTAAGAAGTGCTGTGGATTTTGCTAGGGAAAGAGGACCAGGTATTTAATTCTAAGCATTTTGTATGGGTGGGCAGATTCTCTATTTTATCTGAATCGCAGTGACTTATACTGTGACACTCTTATTGCCTTTAAATCCACTTAGAGGTCTTTAGTTTTTGATACATTTTAAATCCAAATCAATGAGCTTAACAGAAACTCCCAATTAGCCATTCACAGCATCAGTCCTCTCTCTCTCTCTCTCTCTCTCTCTCTCTCTCTCTCTCTCTCTCTCTCTCTCTCTGCCCCCCCCACTCTCCACCCCTGTGTGTGTGTGTGTGTGTGTGTGTGTGTGTGTGTGTGTATACCTGGGCATGTATGCCACCCAGTCCAGAGAAGATTTGGTTTGCAGGTATCTTACACTGTCACTTACTACTGTATTCTTTTTAGATGCGTTCTCTTAGTAACCATGGAGCACAGCTGGCAGCCACCAAGGTCAAACAATCCTCCAGTCTCCATTCCCCACAGTGTGGGGTTACAAGTGTCACACCTGGTCTCGTACATGTGCACTGACTATTGAAATCCAGGTCCTCATCTTGTGTGGCAAGAACTGTGAGTTACTGACCCATTTCCCCAGACTATGAATATTAGTTTAAAAACAAGTTCTCCCCAATCCAAAAACAAACAAAGAAACAAACAAACAAACAAACAAAACGATTCTTTAATACATAATGTTTTGAAAATCAGATGGTCATGCTTTATAATTACATGGAAACTGGGTTAGATGGAGACATTTCAATTTCTTCTGAAACAAACAAGATCAGTGGAGTTTTGAGATATTGAGATATCTATATTCCTCTTGGGAATATATATATATATATATATATATATATATATATATATATATATATATGCATGCAGAAGAAGGGGTCTTTGAAAGTAAGAAAAGTGACTAGGAAGGAAAAGTAAATTAGAAATTAAAAACCACTAAATTTTAGAATTTTAAGAAGCATAAGGATCCGTTCTGTATTCTGTGTGTTAAATGCATTTCTTTTACAGCAAGCTGGCTAGGATACAGAGGGAGTATCCTCAGGGATCCTGAAAAGTAGCAGCTCTGGATTCACTGATCATTAAGTCAGGGGTAGGTGAAGTTTATCTTTTTCTAGTATCTTTTAGTAACAGAACAGTAGACAGGGGAGTTGATAGAGTTCAGAAGAAACCCCCTAAGAACTGCTCAAGTAACAGGAAAGGAAACTCAAATTATTCAGAGAAATATCAAAAATCAACATTGTACTCCTTTCTTGTTGTCGCTCCCATTTCATAGCTAAACCCTATATAACTTTGGGATGCTGCGCTGTCTATAGAAGCCCAAGTTCTGAAGGCTCAGTCTTTTCACTCCAGTCAGTGGTGCAGTCTCACTCAGAAAGCAAGACCAACTTTATTTACCATTGTTGGTTGCCCTACCCTGGCCTTTTATTCATTCCCAATGTGGACATAACCTCAGAAGTGTTCTGAATTGTCACAAGTCTAACTTCCCAGTGCAAGGAAATATGGAAGGTTCCAAAGGACCTGGAGTGCAAGCGAGGTGGTACTTGAAATATCATCCTAAATAAGGGGCTTACAAACTGGATTCTCTGTCCCAGAGACTAAGAATCAGTGCTAAGTCTAAGACTGGCCAATAGGTGGCTCAGAAACAGACCCCATTTGGGAGAGCCCCTCAAGGACTTCTGATGGAATCAAACTTATAAGCCCATTCATAGTATGTGGAAAACATCATAAACTGAACAATACACATTAAACATACAGCATACCAAGTGCCATTATTTAAAAACATAATTCATATGTGGTATTGGTTACTTGTGTTTGACAGGAAACAAGAGAGTGTAACATATCACCAGCTTGGTGAAATTTTTGATATACTGCTTGCATTTGCATGCATTGACACAATTGTAAAGCTGAAAATTTCTAAATTAACCCATTCGTTATACATCAGGGATCATGTGAATTACTGTAACTGCATTGACTGCTAATCTGGCATGGTAGTCACATTACAGGAAAGGCATTTGAAACTCCTTTGCGAACCCGTCTAGTTGACTGTTCATGGAATCAAAGTACGAAACTTCTGTTTTATATTTCAAGATGATACAGAGATCCATAAGACCATGTGATGTTCGAAATGTCCAGAAGACAGTAAGAAACCATGTGGATTAGAAGTTACGAAGAAAATACCAACTTGCTTATGAAAAATTAAAGGATACCACTCTAAACTGAGGAATAAGAGGGAATTAATATTTCCTCAGAAAACATGGAAAATGTGTTGAGAAAACAAAAAATATAAAGAAATACCAAGCGGATAATCTGGAATTCTATTCACAAAAACAGTAACGAAACTCTTCCCTGAAAGAATTAGGAGCAAACTGGAGCCCATGGGAGGAACAAGTGAATTTGAAGATGGATTAACAAAGGATGCTACGATCTAAGTAATGTACAGATAACAGCAGTGAGAAGACTCTTAGGGATCTGAATAATGGAAAAGTGCAGTGTGTATGTCATAAGATCCCCAGGGAGAAAGATGCTAAGAAGCAAAGAACCAAAGACAAATGGCTATAACAAGCCAAAGTTAGCCACACTACGTGATATACAGACTCAAATCCTTGGTGAATGTCACATATGAGCCACATGGAGACACATGGCAATCAGACTGTAATAACTGTAAAAGAAATAGAAATTTAAAAATCTTGTCAAGTGAATGTGATATGTCCTCCTAAGTGTTTGGGTCTGGACTCTTGGTCCCCAGCTGCTGGGGACATTGGGGAGGGCTGTGAACTTTAGTATATGGAGGCTTGGTAGGAGGTGTATGTCACTGGCAGCAAGCTCTGAGGCTTACATCTCAGGTCTACTCTCTGTTTACTTTTAGCTTCCTGACTGTGGATATAACGTGAGAAGCCAGCCTCCTGCTGATGCTTCTGTTCCTTTCTCTCTGGTTTTCCTGTTCTCTCAATGATGGTGGCATGAGCCCTTCATAGTATGAGCCACAGAAAACCCTTTCTTCCTTCAACTGGTTCTTGCCAGGTATTTGGTTGAAGAAGTGCAAAAAATAATAATAATACAAATTCTGAAAGAGCACAGAAAATAAAGATACAGCCCGATAGCAATCACTAAGGCAAAATGGGAGCCTTTTTAAAGTGCTGCATAGGAAGCATTACCATCCTGGCTAGCATATCTTCAGGAATGAAAGGAAACTAAAACAGTTTTGGATTAATGGAAAAGAAAAATAATCCATTGCTAGCCACCCTGCCCCACCCCTAGCATAACTGAGAAAACTGTTTATACCCAAGAGAAAGGAAACCAGAAGAAAATCACTGTTCAGAAGTGAAGATCAGCAGCATGGAAATGATCTAAGTAAATATATTCCCTTCTTGAGTTTTAAAACCATGAGTGGAAGCATAGAAGAGAAATTCAAACATCCATGAAACGCAACATCCATAGAGAATAGCAAGTGAGAGGCTCGGCGGGCCCACATGGTGGTAGGCTTTCTACTTTCAACCCCAGGTGGTAAAATATTAATTCTAAGTAGACTGGAAATTAAATATGTATATTGTCATCTCTACATAAACTGCAAAGGAGTCAGGTAAGGGAAAATAGGGAGTAGAAAGCACTAAGAACCAAAAAGAAAGAGTAACCAATAAATTAACAATAAAATCAAATATAGTCATACATGTAATTATTTAAATAGAAATTGGTTTTGTTCTTTTATTGAAAATAGATTATTTTTCTCAGTATAACATGTCCCGATTTCAGTTTCCCACTCCTCCCAGATACTCCCCTTGTGTCTGGACCCACACCCTTTCTGTCTCTCATTTGAAAATAAACAGACTTCTGTGGGATAATAACAAAATAAAATATGATATAACAAGACAGCACAAAAGTTAACACATCAATCTAGGCCAAAACAGACTTAAGGAAAAGAGCACAAGAAAAGACAAAAGAAATAGATGTAGATGCAAAAACATAGTTGTTTAGAAACTCAAGAAACCCTTAAAGATTCTAAACAAGAAGCTATAACATATATACAAAAGACCAGTGGAGTAAAACAGTGAGAAAAGAAAATAAGTAAATGAAATAAAAATAAGATAAAATTAAAAAAACATAATAAAACAACCCTGACATGACATTATGAGAAAGGAAACCTTCAAAGTTGCTGCTGTGTTTGTTTTTGTTATCCGTCTGCTGGGCACGAAGCCTACCCTTAAGAGTAGCTTGTTTCTCCAGAGAGACGCACATGGAGAAAAGTAAACCTTTCTTTGCAAGTGGTTATTAATTGGAGATGGCTTCTGAGTTAGAGATTAGGTGATGTGTTCCCTTTTCCTTTCACCTCTATGATGCTATCAGTTGCAGACCCATGTAGGTCCTGTGCTTGCTGCCTCCATCTCTGAGTTCATATGTGCATAGGCCCTGTTTGCTTGGTGTCCTTCATCCCTGCTGGCTCTTATACTATTTCTGCATCCTCTTCTCCTGGGTTTCTTGAGCATTGAGGGGAGAGATTTGATGGAGGTCTCCATTCAGAGCCGAGTGTTCCAAGATCTCCAGCTTCCTACATATTGTCTGCCTGTGGATCTCTGAAGCTTCTCTAATAATGGCTATACATGGCACCAATTTATGAGTATAGCAGCTGTATTAGTTATCATTTTATTGCTACTTTATTTTAGCAAAATAACAGTATGTGATGTTTACCCCAGCTCCCTGGGATATCTAGTCACAGGTCCTCCATCACCAAGCACTGTTGGGTGTGTGATCCATCTCATGCAATCGACCCTAACTCAAGTCAGATATTGGTTGGTTATTCCCATGTGATTTGTAGTTACCATTGCATTAGCATATCTTCAGGCAGGATGCCATTGTAGATCAAAGGGTTTGTAGCAGGGTTCATGTTCATTTTTCTCCTTTGGTAGCATGCAAAATACTTCTTGAATAAAAGACTCTAGAACATAGGGTCGAAGGCTCTGTGGAGGTGCCAGATCAACTGCTCCATCTTCAATGAGATGTGTAGGTGTTGACTTCCTTCATAGGGCCTTGTTGTCAGTTTGTGGAGAGAAATCTACAGTCTTGGCTATAACCTGAGTTGTTTTGAGGTTTCCATAAAATGCTTTGGCCAATAAATTCCACCAAATATGACCCAATCCTAGTACTAGGAGATTCATTGGGTGATAACAGATATCCAATTGGGCCCTGACTTCCCCACTATTTGTCTATTTCGTCTAGATTGCCTTCATATAAGTATGCAGTTTGGAAAACCTTTACTTTATTAAGTTTCCATTCAACCCTTAATTTTAGCTTTCTCCCTGTATTCCCTGTCTTATGTCCTTCTTCCCTTCTCCTCCTCACTTGATCCTTCCATTCCAACCCCCACCATCCATCCATCCCTATTCTGTTTCCCTTTGCTAGGGAGATGTATTGGTGACCTTAGTTTATTAGTCTATAACTAACCTCTGTGGTTCTATGGACTATGATTTGGTTATCATTGGCTTAACAGATAATATCCACATGTAAGCAAATACATACCATATTTATCTTTCTGGATCTGGGTTACCTCACTTGAGATGATTATTTTCTAGTTCCATCCATTTACTGTAATTTTCGTTTTTCAAATGGCTGATTGATACCCCATTGTATAAATGTACTAAATTTTCTTTATCCCATCATCTTCATTATTTCCAGTTTTTTTTATTATGAATAGAGCAGGAACGAACATGGTTGACCAAGTGTTCCTTGGCAGAATGAAATGTTCTTTGGGTATATGTCTTAGTTAGGCTTTCATTGTTGTGAAGAGACACCATACAGTGGCAGCTCATAAAGGTAAATGTTTCACTGGGATTGGCTTCTGAAGTTTAGTCCATTTTTATCATTGTGGGAAGTGTGGCAGCATGCAGTCAGATATGGTGCTGGAAAAGTCAAGAGTCCTATATTTAATAAGCAGGCAGGCGGCAGGAAGACACAGTGACAACAGATCTGGATTGAGCTTCTGCAACCTAAGACAAATTTTTTCAACAAGGACATAGCCCCTAATAGTGACAGTCTTTATCAGACCCATTTTTCTTCAAACCACACAATACCCAAAAGTGGTATAACTGGATCTTGAGGTAGACTAGTTCCCAGCTTCCTGAGGAACTGCCACACTGATTTCTACAGTGTTTGTGCAAGCTTGCTGTACCACCAACAGTGAGTGAGTGTTCCCCTTTCCGGACATCCTTGTGTCAGCATGAGCTGTCCTTTGTTGTACTGATCTTAGCTGTTCTGACCGATATAAAAGAACATCTCAAGTAGTTTTGATTTACATTTTACTGATGCCTAAGGAGGTTGAACTTTTCTTTAAGTGTTTCTCAACCATCTGAGTTTTCTTTTCTGAAAATTCTGGTTAGATCTGTAACCCCATTTTTAAAACTTTGTTTTTTTATTTCCTTGACATCCCTTTCTCTGAGTTCTTCAAATATTTTCGATATTAGCCCTCTATCAGATGTGTACTTGGGAGAAATCTTTTTTCCATTCTGCAGACTGCCACTTTGTTTGAATGACTGTGTCCTTTATCTAATAGAAGCTTTTCATGAGGTTCTGTTTATTTGATTGTTGTCTGTGCTAAAGGTGTTCTATTCAGAAAGTCTTTTCCCGTGCCGACGAGCTCAAGACTACTCCCCACCTTCTCTTATATTAGCCTCAGTGTATTTGGTCTTATATTGAGCTTTTTGATCCATTTGCAGTTGAGTTTAGTGCAAGAGATAAAGAAAAATTATATAAAATTATACCATTTATTAAATTTACATATTTTTATATTTTGGGGATGGGCATACATGCCAGAGTGGTTGTGGAGGACATAGAAATGTGGGGTCTAGAAATAGTTAGTTTAGGAGTTGGGGATTTAGCTCAGTGGTAGAGCGCTTGCCTAGCAAGCGCAAGGCCCTGGGTTCGGTCCCCAGCTCCGAAAAAAAAGAAAAAAAAAAAAAAAAAAAAAAAAAGAAATAGTTAGTTTACTCCGTCTACTATGTGGGGTCTAGAAATGGAATTCAGGGTATCAGGAATGGCATGAAGTTTCTTTTTCCACCGAGCCATTTCTCTGATACCCAAAACCACATTTTACAAGATAGATATTTTCAGGCTAGATAAAGATTGTTAGAGAATTAAAACTGTTATGTGGTATAAAATTTTGTTTAATAATCAGGATACAAATTTATAGAATTAACTGATTAAGATGTAGCAACATCCATACTCAAAGATAATTCTAATGTCTTACCTAGTGTCCCTAATATATCATAAAATCAAACAAGACCATGGGGTTAGTGAGGCAGCATTCTGTCACGGCACAACTCAGAGTTCAATGGCATGGAATCCTGACCCAGTCCAGGAAGACAGCATAACTAGGAGAAACCAATGACTATACATGGAGGGAGTAAACATAGCTAAATGTCACCACACTTTATAGTAACAATATGAATGTATTGATCACAGTTCTTTAGAGAAAAAATATACATTCATCCATTTATATGTATGTATGTATGCATGTATGTATGTTTGAATATAAATCTTTAGGTGATAGACACTATATGGTTCTAGAATGTCCTTCCAGTGACCATGTACTATATAGCTCTTGTCCTGAGATTGGCATGACTAGGAAGCACTCTAACCTTTAAGAGGCAGGGGAGAGGAGGAGATCTTCAGGTCATCATGATGTAATATTCCTTAGGAGATGGTGACAACCCAGGCTCTGGCTCTTACTTTACTTCACTTCCTAGCCATAAGGTGAACAATTTGCTCTGCACTGTGATATGAAGCCTTACTACAGATCCCCAAAACAACAGAGCAAATGGGTCAATATAACTTGCAAAACGGAAGCTCAAATTGCCCTTTCTAAATTGCTTATCTTGGATTTTTGTTATATTGATTAAAACCTATAAAAATGGTCAAAACAAACAGTGCTACCAACAAAAACATAACTAGTGCACCTTCCTTCACCTGTTAAGTGGATGTACATTTCCAGTGCACTACATGATATATCCACCCATACGAAGGAGGACCATTAACTCAACTGTGGTCATTGATGTGACGCTCACTTGGTGGCATCCTCATATATACACCAGAGGTGATGTTTAATCTCTATCTTTCTTGATCAGTCTACTGCATAGAATCAAAGGTTATGCTAGGTCTGATCAGTTATATCATTTCCTTTCAGTGATTTGGAAGGAGCCAAATTTCCTAAGAGAAATTTACTTACACCTGGGTCTATTCTATTTTGATGTCTACTCTCTGCATTTTGTAGGTAATGAACACTAGAAATCAGAATAATCTATAGTAAAGTTCTAACCTATCCCTGATGACTAGGGAAATCTAAGGGGAGTATGAGAGACAAGCTGTATTTTTGTTTTAAAAAAAGATATGGTATATGAGATATAAAGAGGCTTAAATGATTGACTATTGAAACATGGAACCAGTGAGTTGCATAGTGTTCTGAAGCAGTCTTACATTTCTTTTCCCAGTCTCATTAACTCAGTCAGGGTACATATAGAGGAAGAGTCCTGAGCTGTGTCCTCCTTTCTCTGGATAGTGATAGCAGAGAAGAAAATACCAAAGCAACAGCATTATTTAGAAGGAAGAGTGTACTTTTAGTGAGCGTAGAAAAAACAATTGTAACTTAATTCTATCCTGACACTAGATGTTCAGATCCAGGAGAATAAATCAGACTGAACATAGGCTACACTGTGAGGAAAATGAATCCTTCTGCAGCTGCCAGTGAAGTGTTCTCTCAGTGCCTTCTTGTCAAATAAAGTAGTGATGCAAATATTAGGAGTAGAGGCAAGAAATAAACTTTCTTGCCTGGAAATGTCCAGATTCTAAATGAATCCTTGTAATTGTTTTTTGAGGCTAATACTTCGGGACAGCAGTCATGTGTATTAACATTATCCAGATACAAATATGCTGTCTATAAATAAGCTCACAGTATGTTTGCTGGAAAAAGAAACATCAGATAAAAAATACTGTGGTTGAATAAACTTGAATATTCAAGAGCTAAGTTCTATCACAAACAATTCTTTTGTGTGTGCCGTGGTAAATTTTTATTTGCCAGTCTCTGTTTGTTTACTTCTTTTCTGCTTCATAAAATTTGTTTTCTTTTTTCTCTCTCGCAATCTCTAGTTCTCTCTCTCTCTCTCTCTCTCTCTCTCTCTCTCTCTCTCTCTCTCTCGTTATTCATTAAATTTGTTCTTTGGCAATTCCAATTTCATACACACATATAGTACATTCTATTTAGTCACTGCCCACTCTTTCTTATAAATCCACTTACCAATCTATCTATCTATCTATCTATCTATCTATCTATCTATCCACCCACCTACCCATCTATCTATCTATCTATCTATCTATCCACCCACCTACCCACCTATCCATCTACCTACCTACCTATCTACCTATCTACCTATCTATCTATCTATCTATCTATCTATCTATCTATCTATCTATCTATCTATCTATCTCCATATCTTCTCCCTATGGTTCCCTTTCACACATTCATGTTTTTATGTTTGGTCCTGTGACTCTTGGTGTTAATCAGGATATTCTGTGTAGTTAAGGATTGGAAGTATCTGTTGAACACTGACACACACCACTTAGTACAAATCAGAAGGTAAAAACTGTCTCTCTTTAATAATCTATCAACTGTCAGAAGTACAGAAGATAGATTAGCGTCCCATGAGCCATCCCCCAAACATAATTGGTTGCTTATAGGCTGGGTCTCCTGTAGATTCAGACTAAAACATGGGAGCTTTAAGATCACGGTTGCAACAGCTATGCCACGCCTAAAAGACAATATTTTGCATCCTTTCACCTTGTCTTTGAGTTCTTACATCCCTTCCTCTATCTCCATGAGGTTTCCTGAGGCTCAGAGAGGTGGTACAAATGTTCCATGAATCTATGCATTTGCCACTATTGCAAGCAGAAAATTCTCTGATTAAGGATGAGAATAGCATTTGCCTATGAATAGAAACATAAATATTTAGACTGCAATTCTGTGCCATGGTAATGTCAATTTAACTAAAAGCATAATTGGGAAGTTCCCCCGTCCTCACTACTGGGACTTTCCCACACTGTTTTGTTTTGCTTGTTTGATCTTGCCAGATTGACAATATTTGGCTTGTCCTCTCTCCGGTGCAGTGAGAGGTTGGTTACCCCCATAACAGTCACGCCATTACTGCACCAGTGGAGCATCTGACCACTTGGCATTATAATTTCTAGGGTGCATAGTGTGGTAAGATCATTGCTGCCTCAGCAGTTCCCAACCATCATCTGGCACTATGAAAGTTGGCCAGTTAAGGAGGGATCTCCCAGCTTACTTTCTCTATATTTTGCAGCAAACGTGTATTATGACTTTGAAATGGGGTTTATTGACTAATCAATGGGAGCAGTAAAGAGAAATGGTTATAGTGGGTGTTGTTGGGAGTGACTCCCCTAACAAAGAACTCATAAGAAAGAACAGGCCACTGGGCCACTGGGGTTTTTCTTTGATAAACAATGGCTTCTAAGATGAGCACTGCCAAGTCATGCTGTATGTCACCATAACTACTTCTTCGGCTTATGTTTAAATGGTATTTCAAAGTAGTGGATTCCATGGACATTTTCACCCATTTTTTCCACTTTGGGTAGACCTCCCTGTGTGCTCGTTATTCCCATTTCTTCGTCTTCATTCCTGCTTGAACATCTCTCTTTCCCATATTCCTATGACTCACGTCCTATCATTTCTACTTTCATACAACACAGGCTACACTTGCACAGTTTTTAAGACCCTGATTAGCCTATTTCTAATTTCCTGGATTCTCCACGTATTCCAAGCTAAGCATGTAGGGTTTGTATCCACAAAAGCATGGGACATATGTCTCTCTGGGCCTGTATTACATCATTCAATATAATATTTTCCAGTTATATCACTTGTGATTGGTGTCTAGGAAAGCTACTAATTTTTGTTTAGTAATTTGCCGCAGGCATTTCGCCTTGGAAACTTGCTGGTAGAATCATGTCTTTTAATGTATTGGATCATGTCACCTGGAAATAAGATTTTTTTGACTTCTTCCTATTTATTCTACCCTCCTTTATCTTCTATTCTTTTATTACCCTAGCTAAATTTCAAGGGATATATTGAAAAGGACAGAGTGGTCATCCTTCTCTTGCTCCAGATTTTGGTAGATGCATATTGTTGACTGTGGGTTCATTGCGTTTTGCCTTTACTCTGTGAAATCTGTTCCTTGTGTTGTTAGTCTCTTCAGGACTTTTTTTAAATTAAAGGGTGTTGGGTTCTGTCAAAAACATTTTTCACATATACTGAGATTATTATTCAATTTGTGTCCTTGAGTTTACCAATGGTGTGGATTAATTTATTAATGTATGTATGTTGAACCATCCATGCATCTTTGGAATACAACTGACTTGATTATTGTGGATAATATTTTTGACGTGTTCTTGCTCAGTTTATCAGAGTTTTATTGAGTTATTTTTTATGTCTATGTCCAGTAGGAATATAAGTTTGAAGTTTCTTTTATTTTTTAAACTATGTCTTCATCTGATTTAGCTATCAGGATAATTCTGGCTTCACAGAACATTTTTGAAATCATCTCTTCATTTTCATTTTATGAAATAATTTGAGGAACATTTTTTATTCTTCTTTAAAGATCTAGGAAAATTCTATAGTAAGTCCATCTGGACCTATGGTCCTTTTAGCTTTAAAGTTATGGTCGTGTGTGTTTTAACTTTTACTTCAATCTTATTTGTTGTAATATGTTTTTGCTAAAATTTTTTCTGTTCTATGCCTATCTTTGGTAGGATGTGCATCTTGAAACTTGTCTAATTCTTTTAGGTTTTCCAATCTCATTGAATATAGATGTGTGTACTTACGATTCTTTGGATTTCATTACATCTGCTCTAATTTCTTCATTCTTATATCTAATTTTTTGGTCTTTGTGGCATAATTTTGCTAAAGATTTATCAATTTTATGTGCTATGTAAAAAATTCAACTTTTATTTTTCTGATTTTCAAAATCGCTTTTGGATTTCTATCTATTATTAATTTCTACTTTGATTCTTAAAATCACCCTGCCATTATTCAATAACATATGCCTTAGTCTCTATGAATTACTATGTTTTCTGTGGATCTTGCAATTTCTGATTTCTACTTTTATATTATTATGGTAAGATAACTTGTAATGAGTTATTTTAATTTTTTAAAAAAAATTAGACTAGCTTCGTGCCGTAAGATGTGGCTAATTTTAGAGTACATTCCTCAAATTGCTGATGAGAATATATAATCTGTAGTATTTGAGTTGTGTGTTCTGTTGATGGCTTCCAAGTCCATTTATCTTGATTATTTATCTATGGATTTTTCACATGGATGATCTATGGGGGAGAGTGGACATATAGAGGTCACCCACTGTTGCTGTGTTGGGATTAATATGTAACTTTATATCTACTAGTGCATGCTTTATGTAATTGGCCATGCCTATGTTCATGTGTATTTAGAATTGTAATGCCTTTGGTGGCTTATTACCTTAATTAGTGTGAAGGGACCATTTTATCTATTCTTTCATGAGTTATATTGGTGTAATTCTTGCCATATATCAGAATAATGACTCTTGTTTCCTGGTTCTATTTCTATTTCCTTGAAACACCTTTGTCCATTCTTTCCAAGTTGTTATCACTCTTTGATGTTGAGGTAGGTGTGTGTGTGTGTGTGTGTGTGTGTGTGTGTGTGTGTGTGTGTGTGTGTGTGTGTGCGTGCGTGCGTGTGTGCATGTGTGCGTGTGTAGGCAGCTGTTCTGTACCAGTTTCTCCTGCAGTGAAATCTCCATCTTGGAGCAGGGGTCCTTTACACACAGCAGGTTCTAAAATGAGATGAAATACATCATGTTTCAGGACAGCTCCTTATATTCAGAAAGTAAATAAAGCGCAATGCCTTCATGCTTCAGGAAGTCCCTGAAATGACGAGGGACACGATTCCACCCTGCCCTGCTCCACTTTTTCCAAATGTATATAAGCAGTGAAGACATTGACAGATACTCTCTCACCAGCTGAAATATGGTGAAGACTATCCGACAGCTGAGCTTAGCTGCTTGGAAGAAGAAGGAATTGGCCAACCTGCTTGGAAAATATCTTCTTCATCCCATTGAGCAGCTTGCAAGTCAATGAGCTCCAGGTTTTCCACTCAACGAGCTGCCACTCATTAAGAGGGGGGGGAATGTAGTAGTGCAGCTATCTTTGAATCATTTCTGCTCTTCTAAGTTATCCTTTTCCCCACATTTTTATAACTAACCACAGTAAAATTCGTTGTGCCACTAATCTTGATTTGGCTGGGAGTCTTACTTTGTTCTATCATTAGTTCCCTGTCTAGAAGGAGTAGACATTTATTCACATGTCTGTAGGAATATTGTCATACAATAGCAGGTTCTGGTTCAGTTGTCTGACCCAGGCTGCCAGTCTATGTCTTCTAATTGTCAAGTTGAGATCATTTGTACAGAGTTATTATTGAAACATATGTTCTAAAACATACCAACTATGCCATCTCTATGCTATTAGGCAAAATGCTGGAATTATAAAAAAACACACAAATTTGATGTTTGTACTGCCTGGTATTCATCTTATTTTTGCTATGTCAAAAAGGGGAGACTTCGGCGGTTGGGGATTTAGCTCAGTGGTAGAGCGCTTGCCTAGCAAGCTCAAGGCCCTGGGTTCGGTCCCCAGCTCCGAAAAAAAAAAAAAAAAAAAAGGGGAGACTTCTACCTATATTTCTCAGGGACACTTAGAACTTACAAGACCCCTGGAGATTGTGCCCAAATGCAGTACTGTATAGGCACTTAATATTGTCTGTAATTTCTCCAGAATTCACTTAGTAGGAAGATTTATAATCCATGAATATGAGAATTTTCTTTAAGCTAATTAAATCAGGATTTCCAGGGGGCAAGATAGCACCCTTAATATGTATTTTAGCAGTTCTAGGATAACTGTATTATGCAATAAAGATTAAGAATCATTGACTATGTCCCAAATATGAATAAAAATAAATCTATATGTTAAACATATATAAGAAGTTTGATTAAAAAGTTACTTTCATTTGCCTAGAGAGGTAGAAAAGACCTCAAATAAAATGATCTCATATCTATGCATTGATGGTTTTCTTCTTTGCATGCTCTACCTAGAAAAGAGATAAATACGTGGGAGAGTCCCAGGAAACAATTAAGAGCTAGGAAGAGTTCACTTTGATTAACTGTCTTTAGAATTAAATTCTAGATGTAAATACCTTCTGCAATCCTGAAGCAAACAGGCACCTCACATATATAGATAATTATGGTAGGTGTGTTCTAAAAGGTCATATTTATTTGATTTGAGCCACACCAGAAATGGTGCTAAACATTTAATATGGAAAAGGGGTTGGTCAAACAGGTAAATGTCAACCTGACCAGAGTGCATGCTGGGTGAGTGTGTGAACTGAGATGTGCCTAATCTGGCTTTTGCTAGCCATGTGAGTGAAGCTGTATATTAGTGAGATGACTACATGTAAGTATTATGGTAACCTTTATCCTAGTTAAGATGGTAACAGAACTAACAGACTCCTAAAGGTGATCTGGCTAAGGTCTCTGGGTTCCTTGTACAGAATAATAATCCTATTTTGGCCCATATGACTATAAGAAAAACATCCTTTTCTATGTAGCCCCAATGTCTTCCTTATCAGTCTTTGATAAGGGACACTCAAGCTGGTTATGCTTTACATACAACATAGAAACAAGAATGGCTCAACTAGTTAGAGAAGCCATTATTCTGAACTGAACCTTGGCGTGTTTATGGCTGTGCAGGGAAGTGTAAAGGTGTGTATGTGTGGGCATGTCTCTGTCTCTGTCTCTGTCTCTGTCTCTTTCTCTGTCTCTCTCTGTCTTTGTCTCTCTCTGCGCGCGCGCGCGCGTGTGTGTGTGTGTGTAAGGTTTTGATTCTGAGGAGCCATTCACCTTAATTTAAATATCCTTAGGTTAGAATATCTGGCCAGTGATCATCAGCCTGACACTCTCTCTGCAGCACTAGGATTATAAACACACACCTTCACGTCAAGGTTTATAGTAGGTAATGAGCATCAGCTGACGTTCCTGCGCTTGTTTGCCAAGCACCTTCTGCACTGGGCTATTTCCTTAGCCTCGGATAACTGTGTCTTCATAACCTTGTACAGTATTGAGTGTTTAGAAGCAGGATGTGCTCAGTGAAAATGAAACACATTCGGTGCAAACTTCAAGGGTAGGTCAAATATTATATCAGGGACCTTCAATTACTTAACCAATATCAATGTTGCTGATTTCCCTATTAATGAAATCCCATGCTTTTCAATGAGATATAAATTAAGGGTCCCTGAGGAAGATACTTTCCTGGTGGGGAAAACATATCTTCCTATATCCTGTGTGTTTTTTTCTGTGCATAGATGGGGACAGGATACTTAGAGCTTGAACAACCATTTGGAATTTCGAATGAAAGATCAATTATTGAAAAACGACAAGTTATTGCAAACTTCATTCCCGATATTTTTGATTGCTCCAAATAAAATCTACCAACTGTATTGACTTTATACTTAAATGTGTCCTAATTTACTTACATTGCAATTTTCATGATGGTTGATGTTGTGTGCCAAGCATATTGATTAAAACTATAGAATTCTAAGATGAATCTGCAACACAGAAAGTAATTACTCCAAGGGATTTAATAAACATTCCAGAAACTATATCAGAGCTAAGCCAGTTTACCAAGTACTGAGACAAGGAGCAGAAATATTAGTCAAGAAAAGAAAATGGGACTGACTGTGAGAAAGCAAAGCATGAATAGGCTGGTATGACATTCATACATTAAAGGCATCTTCTTAGAATGTACTTGTGACCCTCTCTGGGGACAGGAACATAGTTTTAGAGATAGCAGAGTATAATGGGTAGTCAGTACACAAGGGTGGAAATAAGTATCATTCTATAATAACTAAAATATATTTCAATTAGAACTGTATTTTAAATAAGCTTTCAAAACCTAGAAGAATGTGATAATGTGAATATTTTCCAACTTTAAGAAAACTAATTGTTGAAGCATATTTTCTAATAGGGTGTATTAGCTCATTTGCAGAAATACGAAATTGAAAGCCAATGAAAACTCAGTTTTGAGAAGGTAGCTTAAAGACTTGATGTCAACATAAAACACAGAACAAATACTATTCACAATTGGGAGACGCAGTATTGGAAATTTAGTATATTTACTCTCACCAGGAGTGCTCAAACATAGGATATTTTAGAGAAGAGCATGGCCATGCATGATAGCCCCGTGATTTCAAAGTTTCTAATAGCCTAGGGCTACTTAGAATCAGTGCTGGGGGTGACTTGTTGGGTATTTTGCAATGACCTAATATAAGAAATATTTGGATAAGTGTTAACTGGGTTAATCTAGTACAAACCACTGAGAGGGAGGAGCCAACTTACACAGTTCACCTCCTTTGTGTGATGGTTGGACATGATGGGTTATGTTGCGACACTATCAAACATGGCATTTGTCCTCACTGTGATCAAGAGTTCCCAAATCTTTCCTTTAGGCTTGTTGCACATTCCCAGTTGTTGTTGTTGACCCATTTACTAATATATTTAAATTGAAAATTCTGTATCCCAGCATATATGACTGGCTTTATGTCCACAGTATTGACTCTAGATTATACTAGTGTCTTAACTACACTGACTGACAAAACATTATCAATTTTATTTAATATTGTGCCAGTTCATTCTTTCCCCAATGACAAATGGTGTCTTTTTTTTACAGCAGGTATTTAATAATGAAGGGAGACTATGAACATTTGGCTAATAATGTCAAATGTCCAGCACACCTCAGGTTAGTGTCCAAGGTGATGCATTCGAGTGCACACACATGACGTAGTACTTTCAAGTGCACCAGTATGGAGCCGTATGATGTGAGGAGACGACTTTGCAGGGGATGTTATAGAAGATGTGAAGAAACCAAAGGTGGGTCTCAGTGGTGGCACTGGGAACTTCTTCATGAACTGCTAGTTTGTTAAGGATTCTGCATGAACAACCAACACCACCTCAAGAGATATAAAGAATCATCCAGAGAGTGCACTGATGACATTTTAAATAACTTTTAATGTTCATTAATCTCATCTCAGTTTTTTTTTCCAAACTCCTATTCTGAACATCTTCCTCATTTTATTTCTTGGTAGTTCCCAAAGTTTGAACGTCTTTCGAATTCTTTTCTATTTCAGGCAGCCCTATTTCATATTTGTTTCTACAGACCAACTCTCTTTCTTTCTCATATCCTTGATTTCCTAGATTCCCCTTCTGCATCATCAATGCTTTTCAACTTCTAAATGACAGATCATTGTAAGTGATACATATTTGAGAAGCATTCTATGATTTATATGTCTGAAATAATTGGATTTTAGAGATTAAAATTTAGTTCACCATACTTAAAATTAACCAAGAGTCTAGATAGCAACTAATGAATGAAGAAATAAAGGCTATATACTCTGGTTCTTAACCTAGAAAAAGCATGTATTAGGTCATCACAGGTAGCTTTACAGTTAGAAAGTATTAACTTTTGGCTGTTGAATGAAATGTAGTTGATTGTCCATCTAGAAAGCCATATCTTCCTGCACAGGACAGACTTTTTTAGTCACCCATTTTAGCACAGACACACTAAATAAAAAAGAGAGACTTCTTGGAGAAGTTTAATGTTGTTTTAAAAATGTTCCAGTATTCTTCATGCACGAATATCTCAAGATTTTAATTTCTTTTCACTTCAGAAATGTGGTGGTGTATAAACATTTTACAAAGCTGATCTTCAGAAAAAAAAAACAGTGACTTGAATAATCTGTGTTTTAATGCAGAAACAAATATTAATTTGCTTGTATTTTTCATATAACATATATATTGAACATTTTAGTGTCAATCGTTTACTAAGATTATATAACACTTAACCTTGAAATGGAGCTAATAACAATTCTATTCATGGCTATATATTTTATCCTTTTAAATGACTTTGAGTAAAATGACGGCTACTGTCATTAAATTGTGCTTGGAGCAAAGACAAGAAAACATCGCTCATTGTTTCCAGCTAGTAAAACTAATGATGCACTGTCCATCGCCTTATTTTAATGCTGTTGTAACGTTAAGTATTTCTTTCTCTGCTTTTATTTGTCAATGAAGCTCAGTATGTCATCCCTGAACATTAGCAATTTTCATTCTATTTGGATTTAAATCTTGACTTTTAAATATAGACTCCAAAATATCTCGATAAAGATCAGCGTTTCACTTCCTCTGACTATCCCTCAGCCAGACTTTCAACATCGACTTGAGATTTATACTGGGAATTATGGCCTTCTAAGAAACAGTTAAAGCACTATTAGTGCATTAGAAGGGATTAAAACACACCAGCCTTCTACAGTCATGTGTGCTTTAGTATTGTTCCCACCTGTTTCTTTTTTTGTTATAAAGTGGCAATTTGTACTATCATTAGAAATATACATTTATATATAAAGTTTTGCATTCAAACCTCTTTATTTTTGACTACCTAATGAATGACCACAGAGCAAATAAAAATTTTATATAATATATCCTCATTTCAGAAGCATATGTATATATACACATATATATTTGTAGAACAATCCACAATTTTGAATGTGATTCTGGTTTAAAAAATGCTATTTACAGTCTATGACAGAGTAATAGCCTCAGCCTTTTATGGCATTAAAATAAGCATGGGATTTTTAAGTTTGACTGTGTTTCACCTTGTGCAGAAGAAATCAACCTACTTCATGGAAAGCCTCAAAAGCAAGACCTTGTACAGGTATAAGGGTAGATTTTCTATCTTTGGGTGTATGTTTTAAAACATAAATTAATGTTGAAGCAATCATGATTCTTCACTAATCAGCCTGGGATCCCAGGTTGGACCTAAGGACCATTTACAACACAATAAACAAGCCACACTCCATCCTTTCCTCTTGTTTGACCATCTTCAACCTTCCCTGTGGCAAGGACAGAATCACAAACTGAAAAATAATACCAAGCAACAACATCGCCATTTCCCTAAGTAGGAGAGTTACTCTGTATAAATTTCTGGATTGTATTGAGGTCCATAATGAGACACATTATGTTATTGCCTATTCCCTGTGTCAATCCGTAATGGCTAAAAAAAAGTGTCTTATAAACTTCATATATGTAATTCAAAACCTAAAGTATCACTATGATCAAGAAAAGGATGGCTTACTGTTTTTCGGTCTCCTGAAGCACAAGGTCTCTAAGCTAGCAGGTAGAACTTCAGCACCATTTGCTTCTAGACCTCAAACACCTAGCTAAAATATCAAGTAAAGAATATTGACCAGAGAGCCATTTTGTGAGAATCACAGAAGTTTTGTTTGCAATGTCAAGCCCATTAGCTTAAAAGCTAATAAGGGCTCCTATAGTTCTCTACTTGAGTCCTTTCCTGGGATTATCCTCTTGCAGTGTCTTAGAAACAACGAAAAGAGAACACTCATTACAGTGAAAAGAGGACAGGTGATAGATGAGTTGAAGGCAGGCAATAGAACAAAGACTGTCACAGTGAAAAAATATTTTACTTGGAATAAAGCTGAAAAATAACCATTGAAATTGACCCACATTTTAATGAAATTGAATGGTTATATATTTATATTTCTTCATGTATTTTAAACCTAAGACAGTGAATATTGGTTCTATTTATGATTTCAATTTACTTCAATAGCAACCAGAGAGTGAGCAAATGTCCATCTTGTGCTCTATACATTTTTTTCAGGTCTATGAATAATAAGAATGTGAGGCTTTCAATTTGGTCTTAAAATCGGATGCAAATGATACAAAGTTAATTTCCAAAACACATCTACATTTCCTTACCATGATATGGAGGGCAAACTAGAGACAGATCGAGTGCTTAGAAAGTGTTGTTTTAACCATTGAAAGGATGGGGACAAAGGTGTGTCTGAATGAGGAACAATGGACAACCACTGAAAATAGAGAAGGGATTTTATTAGAGATTAATATCAGCATTATATTTTCATAAATAATGAGATTAAATTTCTATCATGAAATCCTCAGAGAGATGGGCAACTGTGATTTCCACCAATGACACTTCCTGTGTACCCTCAGTGCATTGTGGTTTAGTAAACAATCACCTAAAAATCTCCAGGCACTTCCTGTGTACCCTCAGCGCATTATGGTTTAGTAAACATATCACCTAAAAAACTCCAGGCACTTCCCTTTAAAAGAGCCCATGACCCATTGTGTTGAAGCCTCTTTATTTATTTATTTTTTAAAGAAAATAAGGCCTTGTGCTTGGGATTTGTTTGGTCCTGGAAGTGACAGGTGTACTTATAATCAAGTTGGATCAACAGTGACAACAAATACAACTTCTGGATGTGTGTCTTTACATAGTTGTACTTTTCCTAAGAGAGCAACATTTATATATATATATAAATATATATATATATTCTGTTGCTTTACATATATTCTATTTAAAATCTGTTGAAAAGTCTTGTCTGTGTGCATAACCTCTATTCTTCCAAACTTTATGAAAAAATTCCCCCAGTACATTTTCTGCCACCCTCCAGAGAACATAAATAGATAATTTATAGGGCAAGAATTACACTGAAGAATAATGTTTGTGTAGAGGGGGGACATTATGTTGACCTTAATAGAATACAGCAACCCGTGGAAAGGTTTGAAGTGAGGGCTTAGATCTTCTGCAAAGTCTGTATTTTAGGGAGTCCTAGTTGGAATAACACATGCTGGACAGTAGAGATACAGGAGAAGTTACATGCTTAAGTCTTCTCATTATGATATCCATAAAGCTGCAAACATTTTTTTTTAACATTCTGGTTTGGTTTGTTTGAATTTGGATTTCTCTACACCATTCCTGATATCCAGGGCAAAGTAGATCTAGGGTTTCAATGCCGTGGTATAGCTTCACATCTTTGTTAATGTTTTCTAGTACTTCAGTGTTCTAACAGTGCACTTGCTCGCACTTACGTGAAGTTCTTTTTCACTGCACGAACCCACCCACAAAACCCTGGCTACTAGATTCAAAGCTGTTAATTCCACATTTTTTCCTCTGTCCCTTGAGAATTCTATGTTTAACTAATTACCTTCTGTTTTCTAGAATGTAGAATTGTTGCAAACTAGGCTTATAAATGTGGATAAAACCCAACACACATGCCACTGGCTTCATAGATGATAAGGTAGGAATTTCACAGCCATACTTCCTAAGTTCTCCTAGAGTTGAGAAAACAATCTACACGCAAAACCCTGGCGATGTAAAAAGGCAATGAAATTTTGCTTTGAGTCTATATATCAGACTTATTTCCTTCTGTAAAACCCATCTTTCTTCTCTCCTTCTGCAAGATACGGTTAAAAAAAATCAACTTTCTATGACAGCTATAAGTTCAACATACACACTCAAAGATACTCACACTAAGACTGGATGGAAAATTCAAGAAGCCTATGCTTCAGCAGATGCCCGGGAGTTCTCTAAGTCTCCTCAGGAATACATTAAAATCCTTTTCACTGAATGTCTAAAAAAATAATAAAATTCCAGATCAATACCTAGATAAAAATATAATATTCAGCTTGAAGAATGTGAATCTCCTTACAAAGGAATTAAATAAGCTAATATGATTAAATGCAACACAAGAGTTTCCTTTTCTAAAATAAAAAAATATCGCTAACATCAAGAATAAGTTTAAAACTTTTCTTCATGTGAGTTGGTCCCTGTCTATGTGTCTATCAGATATTAAAAGAATATAATTTTGTCATATTCAATTTTATGATTGAAAATGAACATCCTGGAAACAGCATGTAATTGTGTATCACGGAGAGAAGTGTAAAGAAAATACAAAAATGAAACAAAACTGCACATTACAGAATGCTCTAAAACTTAAAAGGGTTTACAGTTCATTGACATTTTAAGTGACTTTCTCAAAACCTTTTACATCCATTCGATGACTCTGTTTTGTCTGCATTATAGCCTCCCTTTATTACAATTAACCCTCTATTAATAACAACACAGTTAAATTTAATGTTTGTGGAGTCCCGATTTATTTTTTCCTTTGTTCTTATGTGCAATAATTGTTATGCATGTGAATTTTCTACCACATTGCAACAGGCAAGCTTTGGTTCAAATTTCTTGTCCTACACAAAAGGAAGATTTTTAGTGCAGTATCTCAGCTACTAAGTCCTGTGATGCTGTTTTATTTTTCTCTCTCTCTCATTGGGTGGATTTACTGGAGAAAACGGGGAAGGGGGGGGGAGAAGGGAGAAGGAGGAGAGGGAAGAGCAGAAGAATTCTCCAGGCTATGTAGAGTCTTGATTCACGACTTTGCCTCCATTCATGGTGGGTGTTCCGGAACTTTTCCTCGAGCGTCCTTGCTTTTCTCCAATTTCATGTAGAGATGGTTCTCTGTACATACACACTGGAAGGCAAAATCAACAAGAACTTACTTAGTATGACCAACACAGATCTGGCTTCAGTGAATGTCTCGAATTAGATTTTTTATTGTTGTCACCAGCTCCTCTCCCAAACGTTGTGACAGTGTTAGTCTCAGGAGCAATACATGGTCCTGTCTGCTTCTGTCAGGCACAATCACTACAGACACGCCAGTTATTCCTGTACTGTGGGAGATAATGCTTGAATCTATATAGTCTCTGAATGTGTAGAATATGACTTCAACTGAGAGGAGAAATCAGAAACACAGTTGTTAGAACTAGACATATTTTGCTTCTAAAACCTTCTTCTTGAGCCTACTTTCTGGAAGAGGATATTTCTTGACATGCTCCTAATCTTGAACGCATTACAAACTTATGACATTGCAGGAACCATAAACTTTTACCTCCCATTTTGACAGCATCCTTCATCAGAGGTCATATTTGAGTGGGGATTGAGAAGTAGAGAAATATCAGTGCATTTCCTTAGTTGGTCCAAATGCCCTTCACCCAAGCCAAGGAATCAAGCCCTCTCCTTAGTTACTCTTCTATAGGGAATGTGGTTTTTCAACTTCACGTTAAGTTCCCATCCCCTCTTCTTTGTCTGGGCTAAGGTTGTCATCTGTCTTCATGGCTGTTATTCAATTATTGCTTGAAATGAATAGATTTTCCAATTCATAGCCATTTTTACAAGATACATCACCATATTGAGTCCCTTTCTTCACTGGGCTGTTACTATAATAGAGACAAATGTGTCTGCATAGGCATATTTCACTTAAGTATCAGAACTTACTTTCCCTCTTGAAATAAGAGCAAATAAGTATCTTTGTCTATTCTGTCTGTCATCACAATGATTTAGTAACTTGAATCTTGTTTCCAACATCGAGTAATTTCCTCTGTTGGATGGGAATGGAAGGTGCTATGCATTTAGAAACTGTTATTTGGTCCACAGGCTGACTGGGCTGCCTATTGACAGTATCAACTCAGAGACACTTTTATAATTGAAAATATGGCATGTCTATCTGCATAAACAAGTACCAAATATGTAAAATGATCAAGATTAAAAATAACGCTATTAGCTAAAAATTTAAATAACATATTTTAGAGGATGTAGGTTAAACTGTTCTGGCCAAAGACATTACACCACATCCAAAACCTAGATTAAAAAATACAAACACTAGCTCAAGTTTCTTCTTCATGCATGTCATAGTGTGCATTTATACTAAGTAGGGATACTATTACTATGTGACTTTTGAGTTCTATGGTGGGTTTGAGATAATTCTTTTTTTAATACATTTGCAGGTGCTTGCTGATGTCAATCAAATACAATACACTCTCAGTAGTATAGAATATAGCTATGAAATATGTTTATTTAACGTCTTTTGTAAGAGCATTTCACATGTTTTTTGATGAAGTTTTTAAATAATTTTTAAATTTTAAATATTACCATGGATTTTTCCAATATCTCCAAATGCCATTGGTTGAAGCAGGGCAGTACAGCCTGTAGGTCAACTATGCACTACTAGTTCAGAGAATTGATTCTGATGTTTACTAATGGTTAGACTTGTCTTTAACAAAAGCAACAAAAAACAATCTTGGAAAATT
The DNA here is from genome assembly GCF_011064425.1 of Rattus rattus. Classification (NCBI taxonomy): domain Eukaryota; kingdom Metazoa; phylum Chordata; class Mammalia; order Rodentia; family Muridae; genus Rattus; species Rattus rattus. The sequence goes on from NC_046157.1 coordinate 12,155,389, forward strand.
CTTATAGTGTATCTGTGTAGATTCTTAAAGTCTCTCAAGTGTACTAGCTCTTAATTGTATTCCTGTTATGAGGGAAGTAGAAAAACATATCAAATCTCAAAGGTGAAAGCAAACTTTTATTTGTGCATAGGATATCCACTTATCTGTGACTGGCTAATGCACAGGGGAACTCAAAGCTGATGAAGTGATTGCATTGGAAAGCGATTTGCAGGATGCCATGAAGCAGCTTTTAGAACGCCATCATGTAATCAGCTGTGAAAACCCGCAGTTTCCACTAAATTATAATCTCAATGGAGGAAAAAAATCATCTGTGTTTAAATACCCAGAAAAAGTACAGGGCCACAGATTACTTCAAAATTATCATGGGGAGTACTTGAAGGGTGATACTGTCCGATTATCACTAAATAATGCATTTGTATAGTGTGTTTCCCAGAATTACAATATCCCTTCTGTTCTCAATATTGGTTCTACCTAAGATATATATATATATATATATATATATATATATATATATATTTAATTTAATATGTATTTTCTATTTCTTATATACAGAAAGTAACTTGTACATGAACACACAAATACTGGCAGTAAAATGAGTGATGCAGACACCTTTTCCAATAATTGTGGCCTACTGGCCATCCCTGAAATAGAGTCTGCAAAGAAATGTCCAAACTGACCTGTGGAATTTTACAAGTTATAAAAGTAAAACTTAATAATGCCACAATAAAAGATGCAATTTTCTTTCAGGCTAAGTCAATCACTGTCCCTGTTATAGCCCATTAAATTGAATAATAAAATCCAGTGTTTTAATAAACAAAATGGCTAACAGGCATGTTTTCCAGTTCACTGAAAGAAACTGTCTCTCCTTCACTCAGTGAATAAAATAAATATTCCGCTTTCCGCATTGCCGCTTCCAATGTGAATTTGGATGAGGAATCGCATTTGCGTGCAGAGATGGGGAGCAAGGAGGGGAACAAGGCATAGAGGAAATAAGGGAGGGAGGGGTAGGGGAAGAGGGAGACAGAAAGGGAGAGAGGGAAGGAAGGGGGAGAAAAGGAACAAGGGAGGAGGGGAGGGAGGAGTAGAGGGAGGGAAGGAACTCTATTAAACCAATTCCATTTTCATTATCATTTATAAGTCCTGGAATTCAGCAAAACATTGAACTTTAGAAGGTAACAAGTACAGGGACATAGATCTCAATCAAATTTTAGGACCGAAATTACTTTACAAAGCACAATTCAATTCCATTACAGTGTAAAGAGAAAGGACGGGGAAAGGACAAGCACTCCTTGTGTGATGATGGCCATCTCCAGTATTTGTGATAATTCTCTGTGAGCTCAGTTCTGAATACCCCAGGATAAATGATGGAACAATTTAAGAGGAGACAGAGCACAGGTGTCCAACGAATACATCGTAAGTTGAAACATGAACTTTAAGTTCCTCTTCTCACTTGCCAATCACAATAATGCTCTGATCATCATAGGTCAGAAATTATTGACTTTATTTTTAAAATATAAAGCAACTGACTTCCCTAGTCTCAGCGAGTAAGCAGTGGCAGAGCCAAGATGCAAATATCCACATTCAAGTTTTGATCAAAACAAGAACCAATGGGTTAATGTTAGACTATATTTACATGTTTACATTATTATGGTGGCATATTAATTAATACTTAAGTTGGTCTTTCTTTTCCTAAATACTGCTAGTGTGATTGAGAAATGGTCCTGAAAACACATACCTCATGGATATGCTAAAGAGAGTAGGTAGAAAGTAACAAGTGTGGGCGGGTATGGGGAGACATTGGAACGCTTATGTACTGATGCTCAGAAGGAAAGATGATAGGGCCACTGTGAGAAATGATGATTGTTAAGATAATTACAAACAGGATTTTCAAAGCATCTAACAGCTGCAATTCTGGATATGTAACAAAAAAGAAAAGGAAAACAAAGAGGCACTTGAACATATTTCACACAACCATGATTATGGGGAGGAGTGCTGCTGATGGCTTGTAAATGAAGAACAAATGTAACAGCACCAAAATGGTACATTCTCTTTATGTGTTTTCTCATGATTAAAAACACCCTAGTTGCCCTGAATGTAACTATTGAGTAAAAGAAGTAACTATCTGGGTTGGGGAGATGGCCCAGCAGTTAAGAACACTTTACTGTTCTTGTAGAAGATTCCGCTTTGGTTTCAGAACCAACATAGAGGTTCAGAACCGTGTGTAATCCTAGTTCCAGTGAATCTGATACTCTCTTCTGACCGTCTTAGCCACTGGCATGCACACTGTGCAAGGCACTTACATACATACTGAGAAAACACCCAAACAGGCTAAATAAAGTAAATAGATTTCTTACTAGCCCATGTATATTCAACCAGTTCCTAGTTATAAGAAGTATGTCTCAGTATTGAAACTAAAGAGTGGGGAATTGAAATATAATCTAGAGAATATAGGCTTGGGGAGAAGATTCAATAATGCAATGAGAAATTCTAGGGCGGCATTGTGTATGTAGTATCAATGTAGTCATTTATTTGATGCTGTGAATAGTTACAATATAAACAACCCCATGCTTCGGACATACTATGAAGTTAAACATAAACGTGGGAAAAAATAAGATAAGGAGGTGGTGAGGGAGAAGTGACCTAGGCCTAGGTAGACTCAGACCTTGTCAAATTACAAGCCCAACAACTGGCAGTTCTTAAAAACACATGCTTGGTGCAACCTCATGGGATCCCTTCATGCTGTCATCCTCATAATAACAAACGTGTGTGTGTGTGTGTGTGTGTGTGTGTGTGTGTGTGTGTGTGTACATGTGTGCTCCCATATTGTTATAAAACTTTAAGCAGGTAAAATTAACAGATGAACGAAGTTAAAACTTTACAGTATTTCCCATTTGTAACTCTATATTTACTTTTCATACATCCACATGTTCATGGATGCTCACCATTACATACAATCACACACACACACACACACACACACACACACACACACACATTTCTCAAAATGAAATACTAATTGAAATACTCAAATGAAATACTTCTGGTCTTTTCTTGTTCAATTAAAAAACTGAAAACCAAAGAGAGTTTGATTGATCAAAATGTGTCCACTATACAGGGCATAGTCAACATTTATCTGTAAATGACTAATTCTTAAGCTCATGTCCAAACTGTTGAGTTTGTTTGTAGTAGAATGAAAGACAATGTTGACAATTCATGAATTGAAAACCCCATCCTCAAGTGCATCCATGTGGGCTTTTCTCTTCCTGGAATGCAGTGCATCGACACTGCAGCCTCCCGTTCTTCCTGAGTGATGGGCACTACGCCAGCTCTGTCTCCCTTTAGATCCCAAGAGCTACTTTAACCCTCATTAGAGAAGAATAAGCACCTACTCCAGGAGTTCAGGGTATGTGTGCAAACCTGCTCTAATGGATCATACCACGTTCTAACATGTTGCCTAGGAGTAACCTGCTGGTATAATGAGATAACACACATTTGCACACATCCTCGGTAAGGGGCATCCCTCCGTGGACTTCTTAAACGCAGCTCTATAATAGAAGAGAACGTGATTTTTGTTAACTTTGTTCTGACAGTAGAACCCATTCTTCCTCTGTTTGTCTTCATTCAATAATCACGACCATCGTTCACCAGCCGCACGTGTACCGAGATTGGAAGTCACCACTGATTTTCTTCTTTCTTTAAGCTAGCACCCTGAACCCAATAAATTCAGAGTAAAATAATGCTTAGGCTACTGTCTACGAGCATGACAGTTTCACTAATAGTGTCAGGGCTTAGATTTTTGCCTCCCTCCATCTACTATTTTATTTCCCCTTCTAAGTGAGATTCAATCATCTTCCCTGTCCCCACCCTTTGTCATTTAGCTTTTTTGGGTCTGTGGATATCCTGTAGCATGTGCAGCAGAGGACTGAGCTTCATAGCTCAGGCTCATTTACTCCATTTACATCACTACAGAAAAGAAGATGTTTAGTGGGGATGGGCGGGAGCTGTCATGAAATAGATTATTAGAAGTGCTTACAGGGCCACTGCATTTGCTACTGACAGATTCTCCATCCAAACGGAGACAATAGACCCTCTATTTTGGATGAAACTCATAACCCTTGTCTTCTATCAGTTTCAATGAAAGAGGAATGAAAGATGAGTAAATTTTTTATTACTGACAATTTAAATTTAAATCAAATATTCCTTGGCCTCCTCTAATTTCCAAGAAATGGAAAGGTTAAATTGCTCTGTAAGTTAATGTACCATTAAAAAATTATCTGACTGTCTTAATAGCAGATCATAGAAGGGCTTGGGCAATTAGCATGAAGCAATTTTGCACCATAATTAATGTCACATGGAACTTTTTGGAACTGTGAGATCAGGTTAAATACTGGTTTGGAAGTAACAGATCATAGGAAAGTCTCCTGGATGCTGAAATGTTTGTTACAAAAGTTGAGAAATTATGAATAAATGATTTATATCTTTACATGAAAAGAGAACAGAAATAACATTCTGGTGTAAATGAGGGACAGAAGTGGGTGACATATGTTTTGGGAAGAGGTGAGGCCATTTCATTAAAGATTGATTCCAGAAATCGCATAAAGATTCCGAAGAAGAGTGACAAGGTGAAGAAAAAAGGAAACTCAAAAAAAAAAAAAAAAAAAAAGAAAGAAAGAAAGAAAAGAAGAGAAAAGAAAAGAGGGCAGAAAGAAGGGGAAACAGGAGGAAAGGAGAGAGAGAGCCAGAGAGCCAATGTGACCATTGCTTCCACAAATAAAACAATATGCAACATTAAAGAAGTTCGGGGATCCATTTTTCTATATTTATCTTTAAGTATGGTTCACCCTAAAAGAAACTATTTGCACGTGAGCCCCCTAGTTCTCATTCTAGATGATTTAGAATATATTTCAAAGTAGGTTTTTGGCTTTCATTTTCCCAGTTGGAGTCTGGCAGCCTTAGGAACCCTGTGCACCCTTCTCTTTGGAGACTCACTGTTTAGCTGGGGAAGGGAGTCTGCTGAACAAACTAGAGTGAGATTTTTTTTCATCTAATGCTCTACCTCATAGCACTTCATCAAGACAGAGACTGTACGGCAGTGCCCATTATTCTAAAGAAAAAAGATAAAAGTTTTTTTTTTTTTATTTTAATCTAGCAAAATTTGAGACACTGAACCTTCTTAGTATGGCTAAGAGAAATCTCAGTTTACTTCTGCAAGGCTGAGGGAGCTCATAGTTGATTTCATTCTCAAAGATGCTCAAGACTGAAGAAGGTGATTATTTTCCCAATATTGCTTACTAAGCAATTGCCAAGAGTAATCGGAACCAGCCCTTCTCATTCTTGGTTATTTGGTATTTCTTAGGTTACATTCTGTGATCAGGTTAGTAAAATAATTGGCCTTACATGTGCCAACTCCACATAGCAATTAACCTAGTGCTAAAACATGCCTGTCTGAGTAACAGTGCTGAATTTTACATTCTAACATGATGTGGATATTTAAACTCAATGTGTCTGTGAAGGAAAGTTCCTGAAAGGAAGCAAACTTCACAGACCCTTCTGTAAGGCTGCCAAACTGAGCAGAACTGTGTGATAGAATGTTGCAGGTCCACAGCCTAATTACAATTTCCTGTGGTGCATCTTTAGTCCCATTAATTGTCATTTTTGCCCACTTCTGTGTTTGACCTGACCTTCTCATGACTAGCAGGTAAACCTTTTAGAATGCATTAACTTATGAAACCCTTTGGCTTTTACTAACAAAAAAATCTGTGTTATCAGAGAGCATCAGAGTCTATAGCAGAGATGTCTCTCCTTTATTTTATTCTATCTTAATAATGTCTCCACCAACATATAAGTTACAACTGTTTTGTTATTTTTAAAATTTCATCAAACTCTTACCACACTGGAAGGAGGAAATTAAGGTAACTTAGATCTGTGATACACAGCCATAGTCACTCGTATTTGATTCTATGACAAACTCATCCTTATCCCTTTGGAGGTGAGAGTTACGTTCACCCATATCCTGTCAGATGTAAACCCTAGTCAGCTTCATTCCATGCAGTGACCACAATAACTTCAATAAACTTAAGGTGCCTATGACCAAACTGGATCAAAATAAACTGAGCAATTCAAGCCAAAATTCAGTCCAGAACACCCTCAAATTTGGTGACCACCAGAGCCATTTAGACAGCTTTAGGTCATGGACAGACTTAGTCAGGTCACTTAGGAGAGTTTGTCACTTTTAAGAACACTCCAGATAGTCATGATACGGGTATATAAGATACAACAATTGATGGTATTCTGCTAGGATTTAAAATTACATATCTAACAAAGAAAGTGGATAGCATGCAATTGCCCCACAGTGAGGGAAAATCATGTTAATGTCGCACAAATGCATTAGTATCCCTAATTTAAAACTTAATACTTTAAAGGGATGGCTTTCAATTGATAAATATCTTTCTTTTTCTAATACTATATCTTGATAACTGTAATTCTTTGGATAGCACACAGGTAGGCCTGTAGGTGTGCAGACACACAACACACACACCACACACACACACACACACACACACACACACACACACACACACACACACACACACACATGGTTTTCCAGGGGGAATAATCTGATAACAATGACTCAAGCACTTGGCAGAGCTGAGTAACGAGCTTTGGAAGAAAGAGGGGAAAATGAGCTGTTTGTGTCTTGCTCTTTGTCAAAGTGTCTTTGACTCTCTATCTGATACCGAAGGGGGAGGTCACCCAAAGACAGTTTAAGTCTGGGGTGTCATTTCTAAGTGGCAGGATAATGCTCTGAGAATCAAAGAGCATGTGCTATTGTTGTAAATTCTAGAGAAGACCCAACTAAGTAGAGTGTGTACGTAGTTCGGGCTTAAATACCAAGCCAACCCATGCAGTAGATGGATCTACAACTGCTCGTTAACACTGTCCTTATCTGGAACATCCGAGAGTGAAGGACTGAGGGGAGATGAGCACGTGGGTAGGTAACTATTATCATGTTATCTATATAACTTAACCTTGGGAATCTCAAACCTTAACTTTGGGAATCATGGCATTCAAATGAAATCAACACAAGAATGGTACTATAAAGGCAAAGATGTTGGAAGAAACCAAAACAACCACAACACTAAAATAACACACTTTGGCTTTCCACCACCTAGGGCTAATCTACTTTACCAAAGAACAGCCCATTCATCATGCGGCGCTGGGATCTGTCAGGGTGGTAATGGTATAAACAGCAGGCTTACAGATTTATAAAGATTTTCTGGAACATTAAAAATAATACACCCAGCAACCACTTGTTTAAACAGCTATATTCCTCATCGCGTGCAGGGCTATTATTTCGCATTTCTTTTCTAAAAGTATCTTCCAATTATATGCTTTATAATTAGACCATGGAGGGATTATTTAAAAAGTAAAACCCTTTCTTTCAAAATACAGTTTAGGACGAGAATACCTTTCATCTTAGGTTTTGATTCAGAACAAATGGATAGGTAAATAACAAATTACCAATGATAGAAAGAATGCAGAAAACTGTACTTTATTCATTCACTAATTTAATAAAGGAAACGTGTCTAGACTGTTTTATATGTGAATATAATGCAATGTTCCATCAGAGTTTACGGTTTTCTCGTGAACGACTTATAAAAGAGCTACACATCCTGTCAGAGAAAATGAAATAATACCTTCCACCCCTACAGAATGTCTCTGATTGTCTGCCTGCCTGCCTGCCTGCCCTGCCTCCTCCCTCTCTCTCTCTCTCTCTCTCTCTTTTTCTCTCTATATCTCTCTTTCCTGCCTCTCTCTCTCTCTCTCTCTCTCTCTCTCTCTCTCTCTCCTTCTCTCTCTCTCTCTCGTCTAGATTTTATTTATATAGTTGCTTTGCCTTCATGTTTGTATGTATGCTGCATGTATACAGTGCCTGAAGAGACAGAAGAGGATGTTAAATCTTCTAGAACTGGACTGACAGCTGCTTGTGAGCTATAATGGGGGTCCTGGAAATTGAACCTGGCTCTTCTGGAAAACCAACTGGTGTTCTTACCTGCAGAGCCATTTCTCATGCTCCTCCCATCATGTCCTCCTTCTAGATGTGAAGGTATTAGCTAAAGCTGAAATCTGAGTGGGTGGAGAATGACACCACCAGAAGTGATTGCGGCTCTGAAAGGGTTTGGAGCATTTCCCTTACACTGTTTTAATGTGTCTCTCTCTCCTGGAGTATAAGCCCTGACCTTACTTGTGTTTTCAACCAAAACCTGATCCTACAGGTTATTCATATCTTGATTTTTATGTGTGTAATGCAAATATGAATACATAAACAACTCTACAATATGGAGGAGTTTAGTTTGTCAAACTAGCAATGTACCTGTTAGACAGGAACCAAATAAGAACAATGATTAACTTGTGTGTGTGTGTGTGTGTGTGTGTGTGTGTGTGTGTGTGTGTGTGTGTGTGTGTGTGTGTGTAGAGGGGGGAGAATATACAATTTCATTGTCAAAAATTTCAGAAATCATTTCCCATAGTGGGAAAATGAAGAACATTAAAAATAGTAGGTCGTTAAATCTCCTTGTTGAATTGGCCTCTTTCTTTTCTTCTTTTATATTTCGTCTCAAAGTGTTCTTTATTGTATCCGATGTACGTATGGGTGCTCCTGATGGTTACTGGTTCCCATTAGCGTTGATGTTCTTTTCTGTTTACTCCCTGTGTCTACACTGGTGAGGGGAAATTCTTCAGGGCAGCAAGCATGCTGTAGATTGAGCGATTCAGTGCCTTATTTATTTTTAAGATTATTGGACCTTCATGTTCTTTTTATAAAAATATATATTCAGCCTGCATCTTATTAGTTTTGAAATAAATTTTTCCTTTTTTATATTTATTAACATATTAAAAAATAATAGGTGCCAAGGAGGCAATGCATTCTTAATTCTTTTTAACCCAGTTTGAACATGGCACTCGAGTAATTGTCCCTTGTACTTATCTTCAATATCTATCCTTATATCATTTCATAAACACTTGTCAGTAGAAACGTGTTCAAGAGCATTGGCTCAGTTCTCTTGCCCAGTAGCTAGCTCATATCCTCACCCTTTTCGACCTCAGACCAGTCATGTGATCCATGTTCGTGGAAGTACTGCCCTTGACTGCTTGAGGCCCAGTGCTTTGGTTTGAACTCCAGCTCTGCTACTCACTGACCCCAGGACTTGGAACTAATTCTGCACTGACTTCTAATTAGACTAGAACCTACTTCATAGAAATGAAATAAAAATGAGAAAATAATTTAATCACACTTTCAAACTCTACCTAGAGAAAGAAAGCATTATAAAACTTAACTACTATTGTTCAATTCAGTAAACTTGGTTTTTTGAGGGAAAAAAATGCCAAGAAAACACTGTGCAATTAAATGGGCTTGGATGGAGAAAAGGCTAAACTGCCATCTTCAGAAGTGAGTCTCATTACGTTCTTGGTATTCCACACCTAAGACATCCTTCCTACCAGTGAACCACACAAAGAACCTTGGAACTAAACCGGAGCATTAGCTAATCTGATTTGAAACAGATGCTCTTTTCTCCAGAATAAAGGAGGAATCCTTGTGATTAATCAGTAAAAGCAAAATTAAAAACAAACAAATGGAAACAGCTAAAGGATGGCAGTAAGAGACCCGAAGAAGATGCAAGCCAGAAGCAGAAACTGATGTCTCTGTGCCCTTTTTCCCACTGTCCTCTCAGACCTGAATGTGGATTTGGTCTGAAGCCATCCATTAAAAGACTATATGCTCACCTCCTCCACCCGTAAGTATGGTTAGATGTAGAGTTATTACCAGTGAGGCGTTAACGTTGTATGGCAGCTGTTAAGAGACGATGCTGATGTTAAAAAAAAAAACACTTCACAGATTTTCATTATCTTCTTCTCGTTATTCCTTGCCCTATAACTATACTAATGAGGCTGACAGGATCACACACAGTGGGTTTAGTTTTGACAAGAGTGCAATACCTACAGGTCTAGGCAAGCATTCTACACAGAGGCATAATTTGTGCATCATTCCGGGTGTACTCTACAGATCTGAGGGATAACAGAAAAGAACATTAAGATAAAAGATGTGAGAACTTCACGCAGCCAAGATCCCCGAAACTGGGCCAACGCAGCAGCATCTCTGGAGAGCTCACCTCCAGATTTGGTTTTGGAGATAATTGGCATGACTAACCTACAATTGACAGGGGCCCTGAATTGTGTGAGGTCAGTCTTAATTCTGGTTTACAGCACCGTAGGAGTCTGCCTGCGCCGTCCCTTATTTATGCAAAATGCAGCAGTAAGCAGAGCACTGCGGAATGTCTGAGACTCGGAACACGGTCATCCCACACACTTCTTTTGGAAATGTGCATAAGGCCATGCGACCCAAGAGGAAACTCGACTAACCAGAAACTGATTATTGATGTTTCCTTTGGGGTAATGGAGTAGGAGGGGCTCTGTCGGACTCCACTACTTATATAAAGAACAAATAAAATCAGAGATTTTTAGATTTTCCTAGCTTTCCCAAAGTTTGTTAATGGCTTTGAATTCCTTTTACAAAAACCAACACATCAGCTTAACTGTATATATATATATATATATATATATATATATATATATATTATATATGTGTGTGTGTGTGTGTGTGTGTGTGTCCGTATGAGTTGAAAGTGTTTGCCCCCCCTAAAAATTCCTAAGCATGAATATATTTCCTGTGGCAAAATTCAAAATTATCTACTTCTTAGGGACCTTCTGCTCAGCCCTTACAAATCAGGCTAATTTCTGCCTTTAAGTACAGTGAACCTATAATTTTTTTCAGTGATTCATTCTTGTTCCATTTGTACAATTCTGCCCTAGTCCTCAATTATATTCCATTCTGTGGCAATGAAAATGCTTCCTCTAATTCCCAATATTAATTCTATAACATGAAGTACACTTTCTATTCTACTACACTGTTGCCACTAGTAACCATATTTCATATCCCTAGGAATATGTCCTCTGGAAACTATAGTTCTTAGTCTTTACTTTTACTCTGTTCATTCACACATTCACTAGTTCAGCTGACAGCTGGCTAAATTTTTCTTTGTGGCATGCCAAGAAGTGCCCATAACAAAAGAGAGATGTGAGAAAAAATGCATAACATATTCTGTTAATTCAGAGTTGACCATGAATGGGTAGAGGCAGTGGGACAATAGGGAAATCTAGTACAACATGATCAACAGAAAAATATAAAGAAGATATAAAAGAGTCCTTAAATTTTTGCTAAAGAAGTCAGCGAAAAATAATGAGAGAAGTAGGAACCATTGACTTCATCCTTTACAAAGGTTAATCGGCAGATGAATAAATGAAAATTGGGGCAGGTAAGATAGAAAGCATACGGCCAAGGGCAGCATAAGTCTAATTTCAGATGGTTAAAGACTTAGTGTGTAGACTGGGAAGGCATAAAGAGTGATGGCTGCCACCTTCTATCTTGTGTTCAAACATAGGATGATCTAGATTGAGATTGACTGCTATACCCACATGCACTACCCACCGTGCATCTGGCATTGTACACAGTGTCCATGCAACTACATTTAGGACATTTGCAAACCAGCAAGCCAAATTAAGCAAGTTTGCAGTGCACCCTCTCAGTGTTTTTCGTTTCCTCTGAAAAAGGAACTGAGCCACAGTTTAAGATAACATAATTGGGCTGCTGATGAATGTCAAGACCATAATTAATTTTGTGGTTTGTGCTAGAAAGCTTAACTGAATGCAAACCTGGTCGCTCAACATCCAAAGTTAGAGAACTTTTGAGAGAAAAATAAAGTTTCCCTCAATAGGCTCGTGTACCTGTTCAATTAGAAATAAGTCAACACTATTTTTTTAATTTTTATTTACAGTTTTCAGATCGTATATATTTGCCTTTTACTAAAGTCAATACCATTTTAAGTGATGAAGGAAGGACAAATTTTAGGCTTAAATGAGAGGAAAAAAAATCTGAAGATCAAATAAAACAACATCTTTTGTTCCTTACAAAAGAGGGAGAAAATTGGTTTACATTGTTGTTATATTTGCTCAAAAGGATGTAGAGATCAGCATCAAACATATTTACAGAATTATTTGGAAAAGTTTAAGCCCTCTAATAATAGTATTGATTCTCTTCAGAGGTATTCTAATAGATTGAATATTGTGTTCAACAAAGAAAGAAATTTCTTTTCAAATGGCAACTGACAGTAATTTCTATATCCAGGATCTTTCTAGCTTCAATATTCAAGCATACTTTTCTGTGTACCACATATTTGCAAAAATTCTCTGCTTTCTCTTTTTTCTCTTTGCTGGGAAAATTCCAATTGTATTTTCTGAGTCTCTGTTCCATGAGTTCACTTCAGGCAGAGCCTACAGTGCAGCAGACAGGAAGACCTGGTCCCAACACACAGATTAGGGGCCGGGCAAGAAAAGAAGTTACTTTCATACCTTCAATAGGTTTTGGTACAAAATGAGATGAGGGCTTGGTTTTCTTCACTCTGTTCCCCTTCATGATTTGACCTTCTTTATTGAGTCCTAGAAACCATGCGCGGCCTGATTCCTGCTGGCGATACAGGGTTGAGGAATAGATCACATAGTAGTTTTCAAACACAGACTCCTTAAATTTGCATTCTGGGGTAAAAACATCCTGAAGAGAGAAACACAGCAAAAAAGAGAAAGGAATTAGTACTGTGTCTGAATCAGCAAGCCAGTATCAAACGTACAAGCCAGAGGGTGCTGCACACAGATTAAGTTAGCGCCCATATAGAGAGTGGTTGTACAAAATCAAAAGGCAAGGTTCTTTTTCGCAACCGTTGTTTAGTTCACAGAAAACAACTGCTCAGATACACTCACTGATTGGTGGCTAAGGCCTAAAACATTATCTAGTACAATGTTTTATAAATCAAAGTGTTCTGTCAATTCTCATTTTTAATGGCCATTTACATGAATTCAAAACAGTAGAACGCATCCCTAGAAACTAAAATCAAAATGCAACCACAGACAACATAGGCTCGCCAGATGTTCTTGATGGGAATATTCGATGTGCACAAAAATCTATTAATCGGTCAAAGCTTATGCCCTGAACTCATCAGTATGCTACTACTTTGCTTCATACCTATAATTTTCTCTTTTATTGATTTAAAATATGGTTTGCTTAAATAATCAAAACTTTAGATATAACAACCTTAGGACTAGGCAGTGGGAGAAATACAGCCATTGCCGAACCCTCAATAAAACACAGAATGACACTGTTATTCCAGTAAGAAATCTTAAGAACACCTACTTCAGCCCCGTCATTCAAGTAAGAAAATCAAAATACTAAATGTGTAGTTAAAAGATGCATAAAAATAAAATTACAAGTCAATGGCAGAACTAACCCTTGTGTTAAAATTGCTTTCTCGCAAACTGACTGCCTCATTTTCTAATGACATATTATACAACTTCGTTATCAATACAAAAAAATCATGTCTTAATCTGTCAAATAATGAAATGAATTCTCTAAGGATAATATGCCTCTTCTTTTACCATAAGCAAAAGAAAAACAACTGTGGAAGTATGTTAGCTAGGAAGGAAAGTCCCCCATGGTCCACTGCTTTGTGACACAGTGTTTTTCATTACACATTGGGAAGTTTTCCACAAACTCCCCAATGTGAAAACCACCCAAGAATAAACGATGACCACCCAAGAATAAAACTGGCAGAAACCATATCCTTATAGATGATGCGCTCCATTTTAGAGAGAGCTAAAGAGACAAAGAATCAAGAAGCTACTGAAGGCAGTGGTGTTCAAGATGCCACGAAAGGGATTCCTTTGATTTAAAATGAGTCTCACTGACCAAAAGACATGACTGAGAAAATAAAAATGATAGTAATAGTACCCTAATGCTGTTTATATTAAAATGAAACATGAGAATTCTTGAACTATTCTTTGTTTTAAGAAAATTGTTCTGAGATTCTGGGAGATCAATGACTCTGAGTTTCATATGGTGGCAACACAGAGTATCTAGTTAAAAGTGGTCATAAGGGCAGGCATGCGAAGAAGCGTGGAGCTCTCACACATTGCTAATGGGAGCATAAAATGGTGTAATCTCTGATAAAATAGCCTGATCCCAAAGAATAAAAGTACAGCTAGCGATGATCCAACCATTCTACTTCTAGCTATGCACCTACAGGAAGTGAAAACATGTCCATTAATTTTTTTATTCATAAGCATTGATAGTAGTATTGATTACAGAAATGGCTTGAGTATATTTCAACTGATGTCTAGAACAATAAAATGTGGCAGGGTGAAAAAAAAATGTGGCAGGGTGTATGATGTATTACTAGTCATTGATGAGAGCAATGGGATCTGGACTCATATGATGATATAAATGTGCCTTAAAAACATTATTCTAAGTGAAACACGAAATCGTTAGGCTACCTGGGGCAAATGCTACATGTTACTTGATTCCATTTATACGAAATATTACAACAGAGTTTATAATATTGCATATAATGAGCAAACAATTTCAGAGATGGAAAGTAATGGATGTTGAGTGCTACCACGGAGTTGGAATAAAGCAAAGAATGACTGCTTCCCCGGAGAGATGGAAATGAGTCAGAATTAAATAGTTCTGATATTTGTGTAACTTTGTAGAAATCCTAAAATTCACTGAGCTATAAGTTTGAAATGTGAATTTTATTGTGCATAAGTTATATTTCAATAGAAAAGCATCAGAGACACAAATTGGTTGGAGAAAATGAGAGAATAAAACCATGTTGCTTCCCTGGCAGCAATGCTCTCAACAATGCATGCATTTTATGACATCATTCCCATACTACCAAGAAAGACTTGACCCATTGCCAAGTATAGGTATTAGAGAAGTATGTATTCAACCAGCTAATATATATCATTATAACTTCTTCAGGTTTTAATGCTGGGCATTGAACCCAGTCCTCGTATATTCTTGATAAAGTGTTCTGCTCTGAACTACACCCTCAGGCCAGTATTTGTCTGTTTTTCAAACTAATAAACCTCGGGAAGCAAGCTATGCCTAACAGAAAAGAAGCTTATTAAAGTTGGTAGTTCTGGAGGCGGAGAGGACCCTGGCAAATGGTAGAAGGAAGAATGAAGGCTTTGTTTTTGTTTTTGTTTTGTTTTTTGAGACATGGTTTCTCTGTGCGACAGAACTCTGGTTGTCCTGAACTCACTCTTAGACCAGGTTGACCTCAAATGCCCAGAGATCCTCCTGCCTCTGCCTCGTGAGCGCTGGGATTAATGTAGTGTACCACCATGCCCAGCACAGGGAGAGTGATGGGGGGAAATGAACAGTTTACAAAGCAGGAAGCAAGACACTGTCCCTCCTAAGATCTTACCTACCAGTTGACTTAAGAAATTCCAACTGTACTCTGCCCTTTTATGGTCCCTCTACCTCCCAATATTGTCAGTATAGAGACCATACCTTCAACATGTGCACTTCAGTGAGATAGGCTTACCAGAGCACAAGTTTATATTCTGGTTTTCTTAAAGAACTAAGATAAAAAACAATTTAGGAGAAGTTTAGATATTGCCATTATTTTCTTTGAAAACACTGCTGAGGAGTTGCAGCTCAAACTTAGTGGGTAAAATGTTTGTTGTACAAGCATGAGAAACTAAGACTCTTCCTTTTGCTGTGTAGCACCGTGTACTGGAATGTGTGGAAGGAAGGAAAAGCAATTGCTGATCATCCTTGCAAATTCGGTTCGTATCTATCTAATGACTCTAGAGCAGGTTTCTTCCGCTACCCTTTGAATATTTGGCTCTGAACCCCTTGGTCTGCTTGCTTTCTTAATGGCCTTTTGATGCACAGGACTGGAAAACTTTAATGCATTAGAAACTGCTGTGTCAACTGTGTTGTTTGATATAATGAGGTGAATTCAACTGAAGGAGTCATTGTTTTTCATCTGATGAGACAAAGAAAATGCTAAATTACATTATTTCAAATGAGGAGTGCACACACACACACACACACACACACACACACACACACACACACACCATGATAGCTTTGACTCCACATCTAATTTTATAACTTGAAAAACACCAATACAAATATGGGATCCTCTGTGCAAACATTTTGAGACTTTTCTTTTTTTTACTGGAAAATTATTGAGAGTGGATTCATCTAAAAATCAAGATTTGTTGTTAACTCATTCTTCACAGTGTCTGATAACTTACCAAAATAATTGCATAAGACATGAACCAATGTTAGTGATCCAGGGTGCAGAAACTACAACTTCGGAGGCAACTAAACACAAATGTTTACTTTCCCACTGTTATACCTTGACCGTGTTCTTTGGCTTCTCTGACATTCAACTTCAATATCTGTGAGAGCTAAACCTCACCTCCACGGTAAGGCTGCCATTGATATACAAGACAAGGCAAGTGTGTTAGGCCTACTCTACCTGCTGTTTCATGCTTTTTACTACCCGTGACAAGTTTGAGGCACTAATAACAGAGATAAGAATGGGACCAGCACAAGCAGCAGACTAATTTGCTTGGGGAATCCACACAGTCCAGCACAAGTCATAAACTGAAGGTCTGACCAAGGCTACCTTATACAAGGTTCTGTATGACCATCTGTCTGTACAGCACATAGAGAATCTCAGTGTCAGTTTCTTGACACCTCCTTCTGAAAGCAATAACCTAAAGACATTTGTCCCCAGTAAGAAACCCTTCAGAACTACAGAGGTGAATGTAGAGAGTGAAAGGAGCCCGGTGGGTGAAAGAGTGTATCATCTTACATTTCACCATTATCAAAATTATTTCTGCAAATCCGAGTGTTTTAGAGGCAATGGTTCTATGATGGAGATGAGCAAACAGAATATCAAAAGAGCTGCAGGTAGCTAAAGGGATGCTGGGAACAAAGAAGAGTTCAGCTCTCACGTTCTAGTGTACACTCTCTTTGACCCACTTCTGAAAGTGTGCATAGATATGGAGGGATATGTGCAGATTAGGGGACACTGAGGACGTGAACTCATAGAAAAGATGTTGGAAATGTCTAATCACTAAAAACATTACAAATATTTGTCAGAGATGGTAAGTAATATCAGTGTTTTCCACATGTGGTTCTGTACGGTTCTTGATCATTTGCATTATTCTTGAAAGTTCTCTAAAACAAATAATAAAAATATCTCAGTGGCACAACACTCCCGACCAAAATCCCACCTGAGAGAGCTGGACTCACAGGAGTGCTGTATTCCTAAGTTCACAGAAGAGATGAACACTTTTTCTCCAATAACTGGTCAAAGAAACACCTCCTAGGAGACTATAGGACTCAGGAACCATTGAACAACGGGGGACAGGATCCATCCAGTCTCTATTTGGGCCCTGGAGTTAACCCTGTGGCACAGCTCCCTGGACCCAAATACTGCCCAGAGAGAGCTGGTCTGCCAGAAGTGCTGTCACTCCTAAGTTCAGAGGCTCACAGGCACATAGGAGGGACAAGCTCCAGTCACAGACAGCAAGACCAACATTAAGAGATAACCAGAGAGTGAGAGGCAAGCACAAGAACCTAAGCAACAGAAACCAAGGCCACTTGGCATCATCAGAACCCAGTTCTCCCACCACAGCAAGTCCTGGATACCCCAACATTCTGGAAAAGCAAGATTTGGATTTAAAATCACATCTCATGATGATGATACAGTACTTTAAGAAGGAAATAAATAACTCCCTTAAAGAAATACAGGACAACACAGGTAAACAGGTGGATGCCCTTAAAAAGGAAACAAAATTCCCTTAAAGAATACAGGAAAATAGAACCAAACAAGTGAAGGATTGAACAAAACCATTCAGGATCTAAAAACGGAAATAAAAACAATAAAGAAATCATAAAGAGAGACAACCCTAGAGATAGAAAACCCAGGAAAGAAATAGATGCAAGCATCACCAACAGAATACAAGAGATTAAAGAGAGAATCCCAGGGGCAGAAGATACCATAGAAAGCATTGACACAACTGTCGAAGAAAATGCAAAGCAAAGAAAGAATATTAAAAACAGTAAGGAGAAAAGGTCAGGTAATATATAAAGCCAGACCTATCAGAATTACACCAGTCATCTCAACAGAGACTACAAAAGCCAGAAGATCCTGGTTGGATGTTATACAGACCCTAAGAGATGCCAGCCCAGGCTACTATATCCAGCAAAACTCTCAATTAACATAGATGAAGAAACCAAGATATTCCATGACAAAACCAAATTTATACAACATCTTTATACAAATCCAGCCCTACAAAGGATAATAGATAGAAAACTCCAACACAAGGAGGGAAATTTCACCCACAAAAGGCAAGAAATTAATCTTCTTTCAACAAACCCAAAATAAGATAGCCATGCAAACATAATTCCACCTCTAACAACAAAAATAACAGGAAGAAACAATCACTTTATTTTAGTATCTCTTAACATTAAGAAACTCAATTCCTCAATAAAGACATAGACTACATAAAGAAGACCCAGCATTTTGC
The DNA here is from genome assembly GCF_011064425.1 of Rattus rattus. Classification (NCBI taxonomy): domain Eukaryota; kingdom Metazoa; phylum Chordata; class Mammalia; order Rodentia; family Muridae; genus Rattus; species Rattus rattus. The sequence goes on from NC_046157.1 coordinate 12,173,890, forward strand.
TTCATATAAGAAACATACCGCAGTGACAAAGACAGACACTATGACTAAAAAAGCTGGAAAAAATTTCAAGATAATGGTCCCAAAAAATCAAGCTGGAATAGGAATTCTAATATCGAATAAAATCAACTTTCAACCAAAAGTTATCAAAAAAGATAGGGAAGGACACTTTATACTCATCAAAGGAAAAGTCTACCAAGATAAACTCTCAATTCTGAACATCCATGCTCCAAATGGAAGGGCAACCATTTTCATAAAAGAAACTTTGCTAAAGCACAAAGAGCACATTGCATCTCTCATAATAATAGTAGGAGACTTCAACACCCCATTCACATCAATGAATAAATCATGGAAATAGAAACTAAACAGAGACACAGTGAAAGTAACAGAAGATATGAACCAAATGGATTTAACAGATATCTATGCAACATTTCAACCTAAAACCAAAGAATCTACCTTCTTCTCAGCATGCTATGGCACCTTCTCAAAAACTAACCATATAACAGGCCTCAACAGATACAAGAAGACTGAAATAATCCCAGGCATTCTATCAGATCTCCCTGGACTAAGGCTGGTTTTCAATAACAACAAAAAACAACAGAAAGCCAACATACACATGGGAGATGAACAATGCTCTACACAATGACAACTTGTTCAAGAAAAAAATAAAGAAAGAAATTAAAGACTTTTTTAGAATTTAATGAAAAGGAAGGCACAATATAGCCAAACTTATGGGACATAATGAAGGCAGTGATAAGAGGAAAAATTCGTAGCTCTGAGTGCCTCCAAAGAGAAACTGGAAAGGGCATACACTGATAGCTTGACAGCACATTTGAAAACACTAAAACAAAAAGAAGCAAATACATCCAAGAAAAGTAGATGTCAGGAAGTAATCAAACTCAGGACTGACATCAGCCAAGTGGAAACAAAATGTACTATACCAAGAAAACCAGGAGCAGGTTCTTTGAGACAATCAACAAGATAGTAAACCTTTAGCCAGACTAACCCAAAGGCTGACAGTATCCAAATTAACAAAATCAGAAATGAGAAGGGAAACATAACAGAAACTGAGGAAATCTAAAAAGTCATCAGATCTGACTACAAAAGCATGTACTAAACAAAATTGGAATATCTGGCTGAAATGGACAATTTTCTAAAAAAATAACAAGTACCACAGTTAAATCAGGATCAGGTAAACCGTACAAACAGTCCCATAACCCAGAAAGAAATAGAAGCAGTACTTAAAAGTCTCCCGGATGGATTTAGTGCAGAATTCTATCAGAACCAAATAACCCTATTAAAAAATGGAGTACAGAGCTAAACAAAGAATGCTCAACTGAGGAATACTGAATGTCTGAGAAGAACCTAAAAAATGTCCAACATCTTTAGTCATCAGGGAAATGCAAATCAAAACAACCCTGAGATTCCACCTCATTCCAGTTAGAATGACTAAGATCAAAATCTCAAAGGATGCTGGTGATGATGTGGAGAAAGAAGAACACTCCTCAATTGTTGATGGGATTGTAAGCTGGTAAGAACATTCTGGAACTAACTCTTGTGGTTCTTCAGAAAACTGGACATAGTATTACCTGAAGACCCAGCTACACCACTTCTAGGCATATATCCAAAAGATGCTTCAACATGTAACACAGACACATGCTCTACTATGTTCATAGCAGCCAGAGCTCCCGTGGACTAAGCCACCAATTCAAGAGTACACATGGAAGGACCCATGGCTCTAGCTGCTTATGTAGCAGAGAATGGTCTTGTTGCACATCAATGGGAGGAGAGGCCCTTGGTCCTGGGAAGGCTCCAAGACCCAGTGTAGGGGAATATCAGGGCAGGGAGGCAGGAGTGGGGGAGCGCCCCTATAGAAATAAGAGCACTGAGAATGGGATGAGGGGTTTCTGGAGGGGAAACAGAGAAAAGGGATATCATTTGAAACATAAATAAATAAAATATCCAATAAATGGCATTTAGCATAAATGTAAAGTGCCAGATATATTTTAGTGCTCATACTTACTACTTTCCCTTAATATACATAATCATATCTATTTTTCTAACACTTTTCATTAAAGAGACTATAATTTATACCTAGGGGAAAGAATGATATATGATAGTCACACTACATGTACGGTACTAAAAAAAAATATACAGAAATAAAGTAAATCTCAAAGATATTTTAAAAAGCTATCTATAAATATTCATGAGTTTGGGCACACCACCATTTGTATTACATAGAAACACACACGGTATAAAAATGTGTTTGGGCATTTTTGATAAATATGCAGAGTAAAAGTACATAAACTCAAAGTGACTTTGGCTTGTAAATCTACTGAAGGATACCCATCGATAATCTTTGTATGCCCGTCTCATTAAAAAGGATTTGTATGGTTAGAGAAGAGCTAAAAGAATGAAAATTATTTTTGTAAACTTGTACATAATGTATACATGTACATAGCTATTTCAAATACCAAGTTAATGGAAAACAATCAGGAGCCAGGTAACATTAATGTTCTGCACAGATGTAGTCTCCAGACTCCTGTGAAGGATGCTGAGGTGGAAATTTGGTTTCCTAACCACATGCAGCCAGTAAGAGCTTAGAGACTGCAAGAGTGTGCCAAGTGATTATCTGAATCTAAGTAAAGAAATGAAACTATTTTGTGACAATTATTGGACAATTTCAGAATTCATAAAGCTGAAAGAGGAGGATGGTTAAGAATTCAAGACCAGGCTGGGTAGCAGACTACTCAGGGTTATGTGGCAATACTCTTCATGAAAACATAAATAACCCCTAAAACACCAAAACCAACTAACCAAACAAACAGATTATTGAAAGAAGTGGCTATTCCATTAAATGAGTGCCACAAAAAAAAAAAAAGCTAAAAGAATAGATAGAGTGTAATAATAAATCTTTTATCAGAGAAATTTAGAATTTAATGTAAGGAATATATATTTGAAACAAAAGTCCTCTTATTTGAATTTTGATTATTTCATTGACTTGATTTTCTATGATTTGAATCACTCATAGTTTTCAATGGATTCTTTGATTCCCCTCTTAATATTTTTTGTTTATTTCACATCTTGAATTTCTAGAATACAAAAACAGATTACCTGTGATAACTGATAAAAGGCTTTATATTTGCAATGTCATAGCAGGGGTATGGCATATTGTAAAAATACTCCATTAGTTACTTTTCTGTTGCTATGACAGTACCATGACTAAGGCAATTGACAAAAGTTAAGAGTCTATATTGGACTTAAAGTTCCCAAGCGATAAATGTCTATAGAGAATGATTCAGATGTTCTAATTGAGAGTCTGCCTGTGAGCTCTGAAGGTCCTGTTCCCCAATTGGCTCTTGATCGATCAATAAAGATGCTGGTGGCCAATGGCTGGGTGGAGGATGCAGGACTTCCAGGTTCCCACAGGCAGGCTAAGAGTCACGATGCTTTGCGGGAAGAAAGGACCACCAGCCAAATGAGATCTGGGGTAGAGTGTCCATCGGCCACTTCCCCAACTGGACCTGGGGTAGCAGCCTGGAGATTCCAAATGCAACTAAGCTGAGGGCAGAATTAGGGTGCTGAGCAGGAGAAGTAAGCTGGCAACTAGTTTGAGGAAAGATTTAGAGGTGTTTTATAGGTGTTGAACTGACAGTAAAAAGGACACATTAGCTTCTTAGAAGTGCCTGGCCACTGAGCTAAATGCATATTAAAAATAAGTGTGTGTGTGTGTGTGTGTGTGTGTGTGTGTGTGTGTGTGTGTGTGTGTGTGTGTTTCTTCTGTGATCCAAGGGAAGCTGGGCAGGGCTGGTAACATAGTAGGGTAGTAGAAACTACACAATACAAGGTTCCATCACCATGGGAAAGAATTACCGAACCAAGCAACTCACTTCGCTAACCACAAAGACTCTCCCCAATGACATACTTCTCTTATCAAGGAGCCATACCTCCTAAACCTACCCAAACCATGCTAACAGCTAAAGACCAAGCAGTCAGATGTCTGAGGACATGGGTCACATCATTCAGATCACAAGTGTGTCTTGTCATTGAGAGGACCCAGCTCCAGCAGTTGGCACATTCACCCACTGCATTTTAACAGTTTCCTCCACGTAACTGCAATGCCAGGAGAGTGCGGGAAGAATTCAGGACTTGCTGTTGTTGTTGCTGCTGCTGTCAAGGTGCAGAGCAGAGAAAAACGACTGGGATGTGTTATGGCACAGAGCACTGGAGATGAAGGCTGACTAAGAATGCTGCTGTCAAGTAAGACAGACATCAAGTGTTTTTGAGCATTTGAAGGGAAAGCAAGATTATTAAAAAGAAAGCAAAGGAACCCCGTGAAAGTGCAATCTCAGCTGGTGTGAACAGACCGATACCCGACATTACATCCCTAAGAGTGCTGTACACTTAAACCTTCCAGGTGCCCTCTGAACTGGCACAGTCAGGCCTACGTGAGCTGTCACATCAGCTGCTTCCATCAAGAGCCCTCACAGAATCTGCTAAACAAATAGTTCTGATGGCACTGAAAAGCTAGAGATGTGTTGAGAAAGGAAAAACAAAACTTGACTGTGACACTTCTTGCTGTGATGATGATGGCTCCTCTGAGCAAAAATTCCAAGTGAACATATTTACCTCCAAAGAGCAAATGGGGAGAAAGGAGCCCTGGCTCGCTTTGCGCTTTGTTTTCTCTGAAGTTCTGGGTGATGGAGTAGCATTTCCTTCCCTTGCTATTTTAACATGCTATCATAAAGACTGGGATCACCAATATATTTGTTTGATTTTGTAAAAGATACTAACTACGAAGGGAGTCCTTAGATTTATCTTTACAACGAGCAAAAAAAAAAAAGTCTTAAAATTAAGAGCTGAAAGTTTTAGAGATGAGGGAAAGCAAGGCTGGGCGAGGGAAATGAATGGTCCAATCAGGACCACAGGGTTCGTGAATTTAAGTGATGGAATCAGAGCTCAGTCTTCGGTCCAGAGGTTTCCCCTCAGCATGCCACCTAGGCACTCTCAGTGAGGTTTGCTCTAGCACAGGTCAGCAATGGCTTATATACAGTTCCCACTAATTAGTTGATCATGTCCAATGTAAATCAATTCATTTAATAGTCGTTACTTTCATTAATTGCAACAATGGACACTTTGTTTCAGATCAGCTATGTTGCAGGTAGCGAAAATGTTCCATGTATGATTCTATAAAGCAAACACACCTGGAATAAGAAAATACACACAGGCTATCCTTTATATAAATTAGGTAAAGATAGGAAAAGCTTGGTGGATGATCTTAACTGGGGATGGTTAATGGAGAAAAAAAAAATGAACTTCAAAGTTGAATTCACATTTGTGGACAGAGAGAGACCTGAATAAAAGGTAAGGGCAGGCTCAACCCACTGTCACAGTGCTACCTACAGATCTAATAAATGCACATTCTGGGTTCCATTCATCTGTCTGTCTGTCTGTCTGTCTGTCTGTCTGTCTGTCTGTGTCTCTCTCTGTCTGTGTCTCTCTGTCTCTGTGTGTATGTATGTCTCTGTGTGTGTCTGTGTTTCTCCTTCTGTGTTTCTCTGCCACTGACGCTGTCTGTTTCTTTTTATCTGTGTCTCTGACTCTCTCAGTTTCTCTCTCTGTCTCTCTCCCGTGTGTGTGTGTGTGTGTGTGTGTGTGTGTGTGTGTTTGTGTGTATGTGTGTGTGTGTGCATGTGTGTGTGTATGTGTGTGTGTGTGCATGTGTGTGTGTGTGTGTGTGTGTACATGTGTTGGGGTCAGATGTTATCTTGTTGAGCTCTTCTGTCACTCTCTACCTTATTTTTTAGACAAGATCTCTTTGGAGCTGACAATCTAGGCAAGATTAGCTGCCAGGTGAGATTCAGTTCTTTTTCTGTCTTTGCCTCTCCAGAGCTAGGAAACATGCAGATATGCCCAGCTTTTGAAATGGGTGCTGGACAGCCCAAACTCAAGTCCTTGTGGTTGTGAAGCAGGTATTTCAGTGACTAAACCACTTCCTCACTACCTCTGTAGTGTAATTTTCTCTAGAGAACTAAAAGCTAAGTTTCTTCCTTAGAGCATCTTCTCAGATGCTATGAAGAAATGGTGGCCCAATGTCACGTCCCTCTGAACATGAACGTTTATTTTTCTTCCCCTTAACACAAAGTGTGCCTACAGATTCATGCAAATGAAGATTCCTGCTTGTATGGATTATGTATTTCCTCTTTTTAAAGCCTAAAACTGCTGCTAAAACAGCTGATGTATAAGCATCCACCTTACGCCTCTTACCCATGGTAATTTGCTTACAATTTGCATATTTTATGTTATTTTCTATTGCTTCTGCTGGGCTTTCAGCTGGAGCATCTTCCCTTGCTATGTCTGTGTCTCAATCTCATATATTTCCCAGACGTCTTCCATATTCAGCTCTCTGTATACCATCTCTGAACTCAAGGATCAGCTTCTCCTCTTTGGACCCCATCATAGACCTCTGCATCTTTCATATTTTAGCAGCCCCTTAATGCTGCGTGTCTTTTGCATGATCGACCTCACAAAGCACAACTTGTTTGAGACCAGAACCTTCGTTTGAATTCATAGCACATGGTGACAGCAGCTCATACCTGACTGTGGAAGAGTGGATGAGCTCAACCTGTGCCAAATCTCTAGGGAAGTTAGATAATGTGGTTTGGGTAATGGCTTACCATCGCCAGTACAGAGCACCTCCGTAGCTAAGATTCTGCTGGATCCATTCTAGAACTAAGAAACAAATCTGAAAGCTAACTCAAGTATTTGCATTTCCTTTCTTGAAGTGTTTTTACTTGAACCTTAAATTGTAGACCTAACAATCGGTGATTGAACATTTAAAGCGTCTAAAAATCAACAACTCATTGTTCGATAATGTATTAACTTACAAACATTCTCTGGGGGTTCATAGTATCTTGAAATAAAAACATGTTTGGATTGGTATTTCTTTTTTCTGTGCTAGCTCACAAAGGATACCGGCTTCGTGTCAGTTGCCTTAAGGAAGACTGTTTCTCTCTTGAATTGAAAGCCAATTATAGAGCAATAAAACCATATTTTAACTTTGCAGACAGACATTAATGTACATTAATCACAGCATATACATGATGCTCTGGACCTGGAAGCATGTGTGTAGGAAGAATGCTAATGCTTCTAATATGAACACAGAGGTCTGCACGTGAGTCACTCAGTACTAAAACACACCATTCTGTGCACTGAAACGTCTCCATACACCTACCACTTTACATAAAGTACGACATAAAATGTCATCTGATACTGAACTGTGCGTGGCTTATTCATACAGATGTTTGACACATATTACACGGATTCATATCAGGGCTATCAACTTGATTTTTCAATGAATTCATTCCAGTATAGTCATTTTGGAAAAATAAATGAATATGCTATTTCCTCTTTAGGTTAACAACTGCAAAAACTACCAGTGTTCTCCTTCTGACTTAGCATGTCTACTGTTTCAGGTGTTGAGAGAGGGAGAATTAGTCTCTTCCAGAAATGAGCCCCAAAGTTATCTAATACAAAGTAGTTACCTAGTTCTGAAACCACATATTCTCAAGCAAGAGAAGATACTGAGCATGTTATATTAATAGATTACAAATATACAGAACAAGAATTTAAAAAAGCAATTTATTTAAGAGGTAGTGAGGGGGGAACATGTGAGGATTTGGAGGGAGAGGGCATGGGAGGAACTGAAGGAAGAAAAAGAAATGGGCAAGTTATGTAATTAGATTTTATTTTTAAAAAGAAAACCAAAAAATGTTAAAACCTATCATTTGAAGTTTCTTTCTGTAGAATGCTACATTGTTTGAAAAAGAAACAATTTCATTTCATTTTCTGCATTATGTTTTGTTCGCTACGAAATTGTAATAAGTTAGATTGGTGTTTTTAAAAACATTTGATAGAGCATTGTTTAATATGAATTATATCTTCTGTTAACTCTATGTTCTTTTACTTGTCTTCAACTTCAGTTTCAAAGTTCGGGGTTCAACCTTGATAATGGCTTTTGCCCCCAGCTGCTTCAGAAATACGCTCACGAGTTTAATCAGAGCTCTTGCTCTTCTGAGATCCTTTTCAATCTGATATTTTAAGTTTCCTTTCTCCTTTATATATGTCTGGCTTAATAGAGATAATTGTGCTGAAAGAAGGTGGACAGTTTTTATAAACCAGATGCCATTATTCCGTAAAACAGAAAGACCCCACAATCAAAGTCAATGTCAATAGAGTGTTCTCCTAACAAAAAGACAGAAGGAAATGTGCCACAGCATCTCCCCAGATTAGCTTGTGCCCGGAACGAACAGCGTCTGACCGCTCTCTCTAATAGAATCAGCATGCACATTTCTAGCATTTGACTTTTGGAAAGCTGTGTTTAAAACTACTGTGTGGGAGAGTAGAACAATATGTGGAGGAGATATGTTAGAGTCCCAAGGTTCTGACACAGTGACGATGAAACGAAGGCAAAAATATACACAGGATATCTGTTGACTTCTTACAAACTGATCAAACTATAATCAATGTATCTGCCTGTAGTCGATATCCCCTTATATGGTTTATATGTAAAATAGGTACAGACAGGTCAGCCAAATTAGCAGGGAAACAGAGTTACTGTGAAACTGACAAAGTCGGGTACTTTGAATTTGGTTCTAGGGTAATCATAGACAGAATAATATAATGATATACAGTATTTTAGTTAACATTTAATAATCTGTTCTCGATATAATGTATTTTAATAATCCATCAATTCTCTAATGATTTTTTAAATTATATAAGCCTTAATACATGCCCCATGGAGTAAATCAGTTCATGGCATTATGAAGCATACAATTATATGATGTTTGCTTCATGGATGAGGAGGAGGATGTGTCTGACCCTTTTAGGATGCTTAACCTTTAGTAGATAGACATAGAAAGCAAAGAGAAGAGAAAAGAAAAGAGAACGAAAAGAATCTCGGTAAACTTTTACCGGCATTTTTAAGTTACCCGTATCTGCTATCCAGGAAGTGGAGCAGAGAGTAAGTATTGGAGCAGGAGGATCATGAGTTCCAGGTCAGTCTGGACTACATAACAAAATAGGTCAACCTAAGCAGATAGAAAGACAGCATAGCCATGAACTAGAAGAAGAGAATGGCAAGACAGGTAGAGAGAAAGAGGGGGCAGGTGGAGAAAGTCGAACACATCCCTTTCCAATTCCGATTGTGGAATCATCCCCAGGAAGCTGAGAGCTAGACCTTTCCCAAGTAGGATAGAAAAAAAAAAACCCTTATTATTCAAGCATACAGTACAATATTTTATTATTCAAAAATAAATTTGCGATGTATTAACTCAACCATCATGACATTCTTTGAAAGAAATCTAGAATTTAACTCATTAATGAGGGACCTTGACCTTAGAGGCAGGGATTCTAGGCAAGGTCTCTCTGTTCTGCCTAGTTGCGTGCTTTCCTCTAAGTTTTAAGTGTTCTCCTGAGGATGGACTTAACCCAGTTTCAGCATGCTGCCACTAAGGGGGAGGAGGTGACTTGGTTGCAGTGGGCTTCAGTTGGTATCAGCAAAGGCAATAAGCTATGCGTCCACAACTTTTCTTTTTTTTCATTTTTCTTTTAAAAGACGCATTGGACAAATAAGCTCTAAGCTTCCAGAATAAGATTTCAGAAGTAATTGTACGGTACACGATACTGGGATTAAAATACCTTTTCTGAGGGGTAGAAGAAAACAAAAGAGAGCCTGAGTCTTTGATGTAAAACAACAGGTTTTAAGTCTGGCTGTGCCATTTGTCAGTTGGGTAAAAACCAGCCTCCTGATTTCTATGAGTCAATGTTTTATCATATTAACACTTCAATCAAGTGTTAGAAAAATTGTGTTAGAAGAAAAACGAAGCCATGTGTTGCAGCATGATTTGGAAAGAACAACCGATAACTACCCAGATAGAAGGCACTAATGTCTGAATTAATTCTAGTAGCATTTTCAAAGTTCATAAGATCTCACATGGAAATCTGATTTCTCAGTTCTTGTAAACAGGCTGAAGTTCAGTCCTCATTCTTACTACCTAAGAATTAGCTGAATTCTTCTGACTGCCCCTGCCCTTGGTCCTTGTGTGCACTAACTCTGACTAGGAAAAGCTCACCCAGGACTTTCCCACATCAATATCAACAAGACTAGATAAACACTTTCACTTTGGCTGATAAAGCTTGAGCACCGACATCCTGAACTCTCATGCCTTGCTGAGACTGCCCAAGAAGATTCCAGATTCTCATTGCTTTCCTTGTTTGCACTTCTGCCATGCTTCCACACTTAGAGGCATCCCAGGGAGAAAGGAAACAAACTTACATCACCTCTATAGGAACTGTGACACCGGGATACTTTTTGATTCCAAAATAACAGAAAAACTAAAAGTGTTCAAACAATGATCACTCGGCCATCAGATCCATTTACTTAGCTCTGGATTCTATTGAAAATGTAAGTTAAGCACCTGTCTCCTCCTCTGCCCTCTATTTTGAAAAGAACTACCCAAGGCAGAAAAAAAAAAGCCCTATGTTGATGCTAAAGGACAGTGCCTCTGAATGTGACTGTATTTTGAATGGGGCCATTTTTCAAAAGTGCTTGCACCAACATGAGACTGTTAAGGAGAAAGTCAAACCTGACTGTGTTAGGGTGAATGTTAAACCCATTCAACCACTATGTTTTCAAAAAGAGGACATTTTAACATGCATGCATCCACTGAGGGATCCAGGGAAGAAGAACAAGAAAATGGCTCCCAAGTTGGAACCCAAGAAAAGATTGTGGCCCACTAGCCCCAGGATCTTGAACTTCCAGGATCTCCAAAATGGTCGTCAAACAAAGGTCTGTTGTATGACTAGTTTGTGGTAACGCCAAAAACTAGGACCTGATAAAGATTTTGGGTTTGGAAGGTAGGAAAGGGACAATGGGGGTTAGAGAAGACTAAAATGCAGAAAGTTAAGGAGAAATATGGATAAAAGGAAGCAGGAAAAGCCATGGAAATCCTTGAATTAGACATAGGCAGTGAGAATAAGAAATGGGACTTTTTAAAAAGCAGTCTAGAGAAAGAGAGAGAACTCGGGTTATTTTGAACTCACATCATCTAAGCTCTGCACTGCTATCTGTATACTTCCCCAGACTAAAACAGAATAGTCCTAATTCTACAGCTGTTACACAGATAGTACATATTTCAGCAACAACACAAAACCTGACGTGTCTTTTACAAATTAAATCTACAATGAGTTTTATGCTCAAAGAATTTCCATGTTTCCATCAATAAAGGAAAAAAATTTTAAAGGAAAAAAATTTAAAGGAAAAATAATTTGTTACAATTTGTTGCTGTCCTAATATTTAATCAGAAAGCTGTTGGTTGGTTACTCTAATAGCAGCCAGGCCACTAACGTACCAGTTGGTACTTCTTGCCCAAAAGGTTGGTATGGCAGCTTGCAGGCCTCATAGGGAAAACAATATTCATGATTTTCTTTCTCCGTCATTCTGAATAGCAATGTCAGAGCCAGTCAGCAAGGAGAAGGGTCCCACCACATTCTCACAGCCAGGGTAACTTATCTCTAAGGAAGGGATTTTATACAGTGAAACTTCTCACTCCTGGACTTGACTAGGACTCCTAAGGTATGATTACCTCTTGCCCTGCTTAAACCTAAGCTTTATGCCCAAACTACAAAAATTAGGAGCTTAGCCTCCCTGGACTCTGACATTCTTCCCAGTGTGATCACATTTAGTCCCCTTTCTCTGCTTTCACCATTACTTTTTCCTCTTTAATTGTCATATTGAAGGTGAAGGGAGGAGCCCAGCCTGTTGGCCTAACCCAGTAGCATGATGACCTTTTCCAAATAATATTCACTGTCTTTGTCCATCTTTTTAGGCTATTATAAGAATCATCCCACAAGGAAGCAATGATATATATTGTATAATTACACAAGGCTACCATAATGATACTCATTATTTCTCCCTAGGAAAATATCTTCCCATCAGTATTTTTAGTATCAGTAGCTACTTTAACATAATAGACAAAAATATTTTTTAAGTAGCTTCAGAAAACCATGAAGACTATAGAATGATTAGTGGTAGCCTTTAAGCTAGAAGGTATGACTGAGAAGAAGATATTTTAGGACAATGTAGATACCAGGAATGAGTCTACAATGATGAATAAAAGACATCGTATATTGGTCCAAACCCAAAGAATGTACAACAACAAAAGCAAACTGTAGTTACTTGTAAGGATGGGCGATGATGAAACAAGGCGGGGTTATCAGCTCTGGCAGATATTTCACTCTTATCAGGGATCTCGGTAATGGAAATGTTTGTCCAAGTGTCTAAGCCAGGAATACTTGGGGACTCTGTACCTTCCTCACAAGAGCAAATTTAAGCCTGGGGTGAACTCTGCTACTATCACTGCCAATTATGAAAGCAGGTTGTGTATCATGATCAGGACAGGAATCTGTCTCTTGAGGGTGATGACGGACCCACAACTCTATGTCCACTCTTTTCCATTAAAGCAGATCTCCAGATCAGCTTCCCTTATCATCCACCCAAGTTTTGTTTCATCTGATTTCCTGAGCCCTGCCTGGCTTTCTTCCCTTGAACATTAGATTTCTCCTTTAAACCTGGATAATGGCCAATAATATATGCCAAACACAATGTCATCTTCCATGTTAACATGTTTAAATCACAATTACAACTCTACATATTCTAGAATGGTCTCTCAATTCATGTTGAAATACATTTAAATACCATAGAGGCCCCCTTTAAAATGTTTATCCCCAATACTGTTTGTATGTGCATGTTACTGTGGCTCCCTAGAGAATAACTAGATCACCATGAAAAGAAACAGTCTTTGCCTTGGCCTCTCAAGACTGAGTTTATCTGTGACTAAAACAGCATCAGAATTTCTCTTGTTTTCTTTTTACTGAATGGCACATGCTGGACTAATCAGTGTGGGTAGAATGTAGGGACAAAAATAAAAGAGTATTCCAGAAATTTTTAGTCCCTATAACTCACAACCTGTTCTGTTTGTGTTTCTGACATAAATGTCCAGAATATATGTGGAAGATTTTACAGGTAGTCACGGTTTTAAAAATGTGTAGCTTCCTCTCTCTTCAGAAGTTGATTAGCTGAGAGTAGTGCCAGATGTCTTTGAGACCAGTGCTTGGGATAGAAAGGCAGGAAGATCTCTGTGACTTAAAGGACTATATGTTAAGTTCTATGCTAACCGGTACACATAGTAAAATCCTGTAGATAGATAGATAGATAGATAGATAGATAGATAGATAGATAGATAGATGATAGATAGATGATAGATAGATAGATAGATAGATAGATAGATAGATAGATAGATAGACAGACGGACAGACAGTTTAGACAGGTAGATAGACACAGACAGACACAGACAGAAAGACAGAATACAATTTAAGCTGAACATGGTGGCAAATGTGCAGAATTCTGGCACAGCAGGAGGATGGATAGCTATGGGATCAACTGCAGCAAGATTCTGTCTTAATAATCAAACCAAAGCAAAAAAGGCTGGAGTGCTCTGCCAACATTGCCAACTTTTGATTTAAAAACCCAAAGCTTTTTTAGTAAACTGGGTTCACGTCCACTGCGTTCTTACCGGGATAATACAGGCCTAAATCCAATGCTGACCGTGTGAATTGAGCTGGCTGAAGTGGACTCTGGATATGCTCCATTCTCCATGTACAACATTAAAGCCTGGCCAAGACTGATGCTGACTGGTAACAACACAGGAAGATGTATGTGTCTTAGTGTTAATGAGGATTTTGTCTGTGCACTTGGAGTCACCATGGCATTTCCATATGTGCTGACCTTCATACATTTAAATATGAACCACTCAACAAAGTCTTGGTTGCTACTGGGATTTTTCTCTTTCTATTCATGTATATTCCATTAGTGTACTCTTTTTTGTGTCTTGTTCCTAAAAGGTATATTTCTCTAAATGTACCTTTATGAATAATTTAAAAATCAGTACTAAATTTGAAGCTTCAGAGTCTCTATTATCTTCCATTAGGCAGTAATATAAAAGATTAAAGTACCATTTTATAGGAGCCTGACAATTTGTATATGGCATGTGTTTTATAGACTTCTCACCAAAATTAAATTAAAATCTACCGAGTACAACAAACATTAATTTTTCAAATTTATTCCTTCGTAATTTTATACAATATATTTAGATCATACGTACCAGCTGTTCCTACTCCCAATTCCTCTCAAGATACTCTTCACATCCAACACACAACTTCATTTTCTTCTTTCCCATGTAAATTTTGGTTATCTAATCTCTATAGCATGTCTGATTGGAATTAGCATATGTGCAAAGATTGATGTTAAAAGAATACAAATGATTGACTCTGCCCTCGGGCTGTTTACAGCTAAATGGACAGAATCACGCCTACCAGATATTTTGTGACCCATCTAGCTAAAAACAAGAGGATGATACTGGAGTCCTGCCTGTGGTCAGCAATATATAATTTTACTTACTCAGTATTTACTCCACAACCCCTAACTTGAGTAAAAGTCAAATAGAAACCACTGAGAACATTAGCTAAAATCTGTGATGTTGCATACTGAATTTGTAAATTACAGAGATATTCCTATAGCACTTGTGACTTCATTTACATTATTGAAGAAGTAGAGTAAGAGTAGAGGGACAGCAGTGCTACTCATGTTTGGTTTAGACACGTAAGCATTTCAGTCTAACATGAACACTGAGGTCAATAGAAAAAAAGAGAACTGGGCCATGGAAGTTACAGCGACTGCTCAAAGGATGAGGAGTTGAGCATCCCCAGGATTTCTAGGCTTAGAATGACTAAAGTCACACTAGTGTCCTCTGACAAAGAGATGGTCTACGCTACACTCAACCCATCTTTGGTTCTGAATCAATACCTAGGTAAATTCTTCATTCCTGCTCAGTGGCTCATTCACAGACCATTTCCAGCATGTGTAAGCTTTTCATTCTGAAAACATTACAGATGTGACCTTCCACAGTTAACTGAAACTACAAGTTGGGTAGGCTTTTCTTAAGACAGTTCGGAGACGAATCTTGCAAGATACAGATAAGAACAAAAGTCAGTACTAGTACTAAATGACACATATTGACATATTCCTTTAATTGACCTGTTGGCTTAATCTGTAGAATGGGGTCACTGAAGAGAAGTAACATGATGACCTGTGTGATCTCTTTTAGTGGTAAATGTTTGGACCTTAAAATTAAAAGCTAAGGCGATCACAGAGGAAGACTGAAGAGGTGATGGACCCTCATGCAGCTTTATTACTTACCCAACCTAACTGCGTTCGGGATAACATTTCATCTGACAGTTATGTCACAGCAAATCAGATTAAATGCTCTGCACAGTTGAAATTTCTTATCTTTTGCAGGGAAAGCAGAAAGTTAGAACAAGCAAACAGTGCCTACCAGCTTAATTTTGCTAACACACAAATGTAGGACAAATGTATAGTTGCCCTCCTAAGGAAGCATGACAACAGTTGCAACAGAACCACTTGTGAGTGTTTTCTAAACCATTGGAGGGAATTTAGAAATCAAGGAGATTCGGCTTTTGGGGAAAGGATAACACATTCAAGTTAACTACTTAAAGGTGCAATAAACAATGTCCTTTATCAAACTGCAAAGAAGCAAAGTGCAGTCTAACTGTATATAAATAGATACTGTTGGCTGCTCCTCACTCTCTGAGAAGAATCTGAGGAAGTAGTTGTTTTATGTATGTACTCTCATGTGAGAGGATTACACTCTCAAAATGCATACAGAATAAAAGACATTCCCTTGCCAGTGACCACAAGGATTCATAATGTCAAAAACTTATCATATATCCATATTGGCTAAGGGATTATCAAGTCAACCTGTTAGTGATGTCAAATTTCTTTCCAGATGGAAGGAAAAAGACACTAGTGTTAAAGAGATCAATGAAAATCCAATGGAAATCACTCATGTTTGAGACCATAAAGTTACAATGAAAATGAGAATGCCAATCAAACAGGAATAAAAGAAAAGCAATTCCTGTGTACTGATTTTCCTTTATAGCTCAATCTAGAAAAATACTAAGTCCAAGAGATAATAGACGTAAATCTACATATCTGTGGATACCTGATCTTTGAAAAATAAGCCAGATTGTGTACACTCGAAAATGACAGCATTTTCAAGAAACAGTGCTGGCCAAACTAGGTGTCCGTATGTAGAAGAATTAAAAACCATCCTCATTACCCTGCCCAAAATTCAACTCCAAATGGGTCAAAGACTTGGAACAAATGGAACAAAAAAATGGATACATTGAAACTAATACATGGAAAAAAATAAGTTCTCAAAGCATGAATGACATATATCACAGAAACACTTAAAGAAATGTTCAACATCTTTAGTCATCAGGGAAATCCAAATATAAACTACTTTGAAATTTCATTTTTTATCAGTTAGAATGGTCAAGATCAATAAAACACATAGCAGTTCATGCTAGAAAGGATGTTGGGTAAGGAGAACACTCATCTATTGCTGGTGGGAGTGCAAATGTGTACAGCCACTACTGAAATGAATGTGACATCCTTCACAAAATGAACAATAGATTTACCTCTAAGATCTAACAATACCATTTTTTGATATACAGCTAAAGGACTCTGCATCTTACTGCAGATATAATTGCTTACATGTGTTCATCGCTACTATATGCATAATAGCCAGAAATTAGAAAAGAAACCCAGATTTTTAAAACATAAATATTTCATATTTGTTTCTTCTATAGGCATGTTAACTGTTAAGCATTAGATAGGAATGCTACATAAAGACATGTAGGAACACTGGAATGGAGTATTGTATGGGAAGAGGAATGGAAGAAAGGGTAAAGGAGGAAATATGAGAAGGGTTAATGACCACTAGGGACCATTTCAAAGGAATCTAGTATGGTAGAACCTTCTTAAAATATATGCATATTTAAAAATCTAAATGAAGTCATCAAGTAACATGGGAGACAATGCCTCAATTAGACCTTTTGCCACCAAGTGAAACATTTTGAGCATTAATGTATCATATCTATTGAATGAATGACTGGCCAAAGGGGATGTATTGAAACACACAAATAGGTCAGGCTATTTCCAAGGCCATTAATTGCTCTTCATAAGATGGTGGTATGACCCTGCTGCAGAACACAACACTTACAGATCTAATTGAGCGTGGAGAAGTAGATGTGGATCCTAACCAAAGCTTAGGCCTTATCTTTATCATTAAGGTGGTAGCCTTGACCCCTACTAAGCAGATTCCGTGGTAATCTGCATGCTACAGAGAAGGAAGGTAGCCCCCAAGTCATGGACAAACTCCACAATCTACAACAGTAACCTGTCTGCATTTTATGCTGGTTTAATTGTGGCATGGATGCTGGAGGAGTCACCAATCACTATCTGGTTAGATGTAAGGCCCATTTCAGAAGACAGAACTCATGTTGACACTTTCTGGTTGGCCAAGAAACTGAAGCTGGATAAGTCAGGAGCCTTATTATTATAAATATTGTTTCTCTAAAGGAAAATTGAAAAACAGTCTCCTACGGATACTCTGCTATCCTCATAGGTCAGTGTCTTCCTCAGCATCCTCAGTGAATCTTCATCCTACAGAAGATGGGAACAAAGACAGAGACCCACAACTGCAAAATGTACATAGAATGTGAAGTTTTGGAGCACTCAGTCCTGAATGGAATATAATCATCACACCTCTCCCCCTGCCCCAAGGCTTCAGGAGCTACGAGGAAGAGGAAGTGAAAAGAATATAAGAGCCAAGGCAGTTGGATAACACTAAGGAAGCTTCTTTTCAGACAACAGGACGGGGACGCTGGAACCACTGAGCCTGTGGCAGCACACACAGGGCTTACACAGTTCAAGCCACATGGGGTCCCAAGGCTGAGGGGAGGAAAAGGTAAAAGCTCCCATCTCTAAGCAAGAAGCTATCTCCAATCGACATTTGCCTTCAAAGGGAGAAACGGTTTTGCTTATGGAGCTGAACTGGGTATGTAAACCATACTTAAGGGTGGGCCGCACGCCCAGCAGTGATGTTCAAACAAAAAATAAACTCAGCGATATTCCTGTCGACTCTGTTCCATATTGCCTTGTTTGAGCATCTCTTTCTTTTTCTTTGTGTATATTATACTTTCTAATTTTGTGTTTTAACAGGTTTTAGCTTTTTTTGTTTTTGTTTCTCTCTCTGTCTCTTTCTCTTCATGTGTGTGTGTGTGTGTGTGTGTGTGTGTGTGTGTGTGCCTTTGTGTGTTTTCTTAGTTTTGTTTTTACTCTGGTTGTTTGTCTTTATTTTCCTGTTTGTTTTCTAAATAGAAGGAACAAAAAAGGATGTGGAGTTAGATACATGGGGATATAGGGAGGATCTAGTAAGAGTTGGGATAGGTGAAATTGACTAAAACATTTTGTATAAAAAAATAAAAAATAGTAACAATAAGCTTTTATGTGTACACTAATGCCTGAGGCATTTTCACTAGTAGGAATTATCATGTGTCCCAAAAGTAACTTAACAACATCAATGAGTACTTTATGGATAGTATGCTTTGTGATTCTAGGCAAGAGATGCTCCGCCCCTCTTAGCCAGTCTTTCTTGTCAACTGGATTGCATGATGGGTACCAATGAGAGTACAGTGGTGTGCCTCCAAGTATACCAGTGTGGCTATTTTTTGAGAACACCAATAAGAAGGGCATATTCTAAATGTGGGTGACACTATCCCAAATGCTAGTTATCTTCCTGGATTAAAGGAAAATAAGGAAAGCCTATTAATACAGGTATCCCCTCTTGCTACCTATTGCCCATGTGAGGTGAACAGCCTTCACTTGACTGACTTATACTTCTGTGATGTTCAACTTTATCATGAGAAAAGCACCAAAAGAGTCTCGAGATCTGTGAACTGAAAACATGAGACGAAATAAGTCTTTTCTCCTTTCAAGTTTTCCTGTTAGATATTTAAGTCACAATGATACAAAGGTAGCTACTATAGAAAAATTGGTGCCCTGGATGTGCGGTCATTGCTGTCATTTGATTCTCTGAAAGCAGCTATAGAGAGAGAGAAGAGGGAAGGAAAGAGCAGTTTGGTCTGCCCTTAGTCAGAGTCATGTATACTCAAAGCAAGGGAGGATTTTGTAATCCATGTGAATGGATAGCCAAAATTCTTACAGAAGAATATTATGATGCAGCCTCTTACAGGGGCAAAAATGACTTCTCTAATCTACAAGGGAAGCTGGGAATTATAATCTTTCCACAAAAATACTATAATATTTTACTCTGAGAAAATATTTAAAAAATATAGAGCAGGGGTGATAAAATCGTTGTTTTCTGTTGAAGATGGCCTTTGTCTAAGGGGTTGTTTTGGGGTACATTGAAGAGGGAAGTCCTCTGGCCATGTATCAGTGAGAGAGTCTTAGTGGACCAGCTGAATAGGATTAGGCAGTTGTCATACTATCCTCCTGTAAAGACTTGGAAAATAAATATTAGAGAGCTGCAATGAGATGATTTGGTTACAGAGTAGGATTAAGAGATTTTCTAGGAGGGCTGGGGGAAGGAGGCAGTGGTGGAAGAGTCAGAGACGTTAGTGAGAGAAAATGAGCATAGCGTTGATTCAGGGTAAAAGTGACTGCTTCACTGTCGGGATTGTGGCACCAAAATGAGTTTGCAGAAGTAGCATGGAGCTACAGAATATCCAAGGAAGGAAAAGGAGACAATAGAGAACTAATATAAAGAATTATTATCTGCCCCGTAGTAAGAGAGATTAAGCTCTCTTTTAGCCAGAGTTTCTTCACAGAATCTAAACTATATTTTGTTGATGTATCAGGAACAAATGAAGCAGTTGAAGGGTGACAGCTTTTGGGAGAGCTATCATGGAATATTTTGTTTGGGTATAGGATGAAGTTCAGTAGGTAAAACATTTAAAAGATAGGGAAAAAATAAGTGTGAAGATAATCAGGAGAAAAGGATTGATTCAGGGGAGGAGCCAGGGTGAGAGGGAACCAGAAGCCCATACATAAGATGAGACTTGTGGTTAAATGTTGCCTGGCCCTTGTCTCTAGGCAACATCTCAAAGCAGTTAGGCTTGGTGTGGATGGAGGCAGCTTTGTTGGAGGAGAGCAAAATCCCATCCTTTGCAGCAGTCACATCTGGTCCTTTTTAATTTTGGAGTATTTTGGAATCGCTCTATCTCTGACAGATGTTAAGCTGACTGGTACTGATGAGACAGAGGTTAATTGATACAAAGGAGTCCAGATGTTTTAGTTCCAAATCTCAAGAACAACACCTAGAGTGGCAAGAAGAGGGGTGAGTTGGATAGCCCATGACCCACTCATTAGTACCCTTTCAAAGTGCTTTTAGGGGTCTTGGAGAACCCACACTTTATTTAATGGCTTTGTGGCTGACAATAGGCCAAGAAAGAAGCAACAATGCCTCATAAGAGGGTCCATCCTAGGGCCCACAACAAAGCTCATCAGGTGGAAAAATCCAGAATATAAGCCAGCCAGTAGTAAAATCTGCTTTACAGAGTAAAACGTTTACTTCAAGATTAACATAACGATTACATCTTTATAACACAGGGATAAACATAAAGTTAGCATTAGGGTAAAGGCAATGGTACAACTGGCTGGACGTGTAGCAGAGTTCTCTAGAAGGATGAGACAGCTATGATTAGCTGTTTGTTTACTTAAGATCCCTGCATGAAGACTAAGCACGTAGGGGCTTTGTAAAGGAAGCCAACTAAATTAGCATCTAAGGAATAAATCTGAACAGTGACAACCCTCCCTTCCACGTATGATAAATCCTGTGTCTTTGCTTCAAATATTAACAATGGCAGCTACTTAATGAACAAAAATGGAATATCTCAAATCAAACAAAATTTAAAGTCGGCACTGTTACCTTAAATTGCCATTCTCTAGTATTTGAAAACATGACTTGATAGATATTTTTGTTAACACCAAATATTTCAAGATTATATAGTAAAATTTATATTTCAAGAAAAGACAACTTAATTCTAAGTTTTTCTTTCCCCTGAAGAAGGGATTTTCAATTTTCAACTTAAAAATACTTCCAGAGACAATCATTGCTTTGCCTTCTCCTCAATGGGAAACTCAGAGTAAGGCCCAAGGTCCTTGGCTCATAACACGCTCATGTGACAGTCAAAAGAGACACTGAGAGCATAGTAATTGCTATTTGCCTTCCTGTTATTTGAGGCATTTAGGAGGGGAGCACAGACTCTGAGATCCTCCACTGGGCAAGAGAATCCATCCCCATGTCATGTGAGACATGAGAAGTAATTTATCTTTTCTATAGATAAGAAGAATTTTTTTCCTGGTTTGGCTATATTGTTAGAGCTGTCAGGTCTATGCAGCCAGGGGCAGAATCAGCACACTTCTGACAGGTTGAATTTCCCACACATCCCTGTCCTGTAATGAGACTATTTACTCTAGTGGGAGGGTTCTCAAACCAGGAGAACTGTGCTGCATCCAAAGAAATTCGTTGAGCCTGAGGAATTCTTGCCATGAACGTGTGTTCTAAATTTAGCCCATTTACTCAACTAGTCCACCTTTTCGACCAAATTTTAAAATATCTCTGATTTTGAATAGGATTTTACATTAAAGTTTGCAAACTTTAAACTTGTCTTGATTATTTGCTTTAGGCTTAAATTTTAAGTATTTGATGGATAAAAATTAGTCTCTTACTCCCAGGTTGTCTCTGTAAATAAATTACATTTGTGGTTAGCATGACCGACCAATAACTTGTATATCTTTCTTTGATTTTATCCTGTAATGACATTTTTGAGAATTCTGGGACTTTGATTTCTTTTAAAAACACAATGATATTAGAAGAGCATGCTTTCACTTTAATCCCAGATGGAGAGATATGAGGCTGCTGTAGACCGTCCAAGGCAGATGGCTAGGATTTGTCTTTTTCTATAGGAGAAGCATGGTTTTGCCAAATACAGATTATGAGATTATGTGATTATGTGATGTTTGGAATTCTGGGAATTTTTCAGAGGGTACATAAATTGCTAGGGCCCTAGACACAGGTCAGTGGTCTCTGGTCACTTAGGGAGGTTAGTGTGGTTTGTTAGTAGCTATGATCCAAGACAAAGCAAAAGGAGAGAACTTAGTATCAGGGGACTCTTTCTCTCTCCCTCCCCCCTCCCTCCCTTTTCCTCTACCTCTTTCTCCTCTATCCTTTCTCTTCTATTCAGTGTTAGGGACAGAAATGGGGAGGGGGGCTTAAGGGTAGAAAAAAGAACAACCCACAAAGTAGCAGCAAAGAGCTTAACATTACCCCTGTTAGGTTTGAGCCTTATCAAAATATAATTCTAAAAGTAAAGATCCTTTAATATCAAAATAAACTTTAAACTATAAAGTATACGAAAGTCTAGAAGCCTCATTTTTCTTGTCCTTTTATAGTACACTTCCAAAACACCAGGTATTTTTATTTGACTCAGCTTTTAAAGCAAAGCACCTTAGAAGGCTTCTATGGTCTCCTTAATCTAAACAATTGAATGCAGTCATAACTAGAAGGATACCACATGATCACCTTGACCAAGAGGGCAATGAAGTCACATGACATGCATCCATACTGATGAGGTTATCAGCCAAGATGGCCACAAGACATATGATTACTAGGTCATCAACCAAGATATTTCAAGCCACCAAGTTGTTAATTAACACAAGATAAACCTCGATCATCAGCCAAGATAGGGGCAAACCACATTGTACTGTAAGGTAAGCCCATCAGATGCACGCCATTTACCTAAAACTGAGTAGAGAATCCAAGTTACACACACGGGCATGCTGGAGCAAATAAATACTATTTACAAATAGACTTTCATTATCAACCCCTTTCATTACAGAGTTCAAGCTAACTTTTAATTTATAGATTATTACATCACATTCAATGAACTTAAAGTTTCAACAAAAGCTTTAAAGATAGCAAACAAAACCGAGAAAGGGTGTGCAGTATTCAGAGAGGTAAGCCCTTTCCATTTGTAACCTTTACGGAAAATGGTTTATTTCTTAATTGCTCTCAGGCACAAAGCATCCTTTTGTGGGCTATTCTGTATTGCTGTCTTTCTCTGTCACTGAGTTAGCTGTTCAGCCTGACCCAGAACAGTCTCGGAGGAAAGTTTTAACAAACATAGGAGCAGATGGGCTGGGCTCCAACTCCAGAGCCAACCTTCTCCATAGAAGAAAACAGCATGAAACAATTTTTCAATATTTTCCTTACTCAAAAGGCATTTAAATCTCTGTATGATTGAACCCAGTGATCTACATATCTGTAACCAGTTTGTGTGTCGGAAAATCGAGTAGACCATCTGACATGCTTTTAACTCTTAGCCGTTAAAGATGCAAGTAGGACTTCCCAGGTTTGCAGAGGGAGAAATACAAGCAGGTCAAATGCACAAGGCAAAATAGTTCTCTGATATCACACTTAGAAATAGGTACAAGTTTGGAGACCCAGCAGAAGCAATAGCAGGCATTCCAGCTCTGGGCGAGGTTGTAGGCCAGAGCCAGGAAAGGGATGAAAGTGAGTTGTGAGTTATATGAGGGAGGAGCCTCAGATCACATTACCCTTTCTTCTTATGCAGTTATCCAAATATGTTTAGCTATCAAAAATCAAAAGCTTGGAATTGGGGCCAGCAGTGGCCCAAATGTGCACTGAGCAGTATCCAATGTACTTTGAGACCAGATTTGGACCAGGAGCTCAACAAGAGAACTCATTATGAGGTTTCCCAAATACATAGGTTTTTTTTAATTAGCCCACAGCCATGATGATAATGTATACTTTGAATGGAGAATTTGGAAGTCACAGTGGGGCCCACATACAGGAATCAATATACAGGTGCTTAGACCTTCCTCCAAGACTCAAAGTGCCCAAATGTGGCTAGAACATAATCAGTCAGCCTAGAGGATGTCATGCAGGTGTGTAGATGGCCAAAATGACTACCAGAGAAGGTGGGGTGCAGCCCCTCATGTGGAAAGAAATGCCTTCTGTCTTTGAACAGAGTTGGAACTACGAAGACTTTGGGGACTCCTGAAAATGGATGACCTTTGTTTTTCATTATGATTTAATGGTGTGGGGCCAAGGGAAAATGTCATGGTTTGTATATGGAGTGCTTCTCCCCAAGAGGCTCACAGGTTGACAGCTTGTTCCTCAGGTAGTAGTACTACTTCGGGGTATTTCAGAAACGTTGGGAGTGTAACCCAGCTACAAGAACCAGGTCACTGGCATTCTCTCTCTGATTCTAGCTTCTGGTCCCTTAGAAGGTGAGTTGACAATCTTCCCCCAATCCCACATGCTCTTGCAACTATGATACTCCATCTCAGTCCTCTGAAAACCCTGAGCCAAAAGGTAAAAGAAATACTATCTCCTTAAGGTTTTATATCACATGCTATCACAGCTCCTATAAAATTGACTAATACAACCATTAAAAGGGCCCAGAAAGGAGGAACATTACGAAGAAAGCTAGATGCTTTGTCTCTTCCGAATTTCGTTGTCTCTTGTAAGCCTTCTACCTTCTAAGTTTCTTTATGCTAACAAGTGACACGCTCTTTTAAATCACCTCAGAAGATTATGGTCCTTCTTGCAGAAGCAGAAGAAGAAAACTCTTCCGTAGATAAACAAGGATGAGTAGCCTACCTCAGTATGCTAAGGAATAGTAGAATATCTTACTGATGACAAACTGATGGAAAGGCCATTGAAACCATCTAAAGTTTCTACATGAAGGGCTACAGTTTCAGTGGACCTCAAACAAACCATAGGTTCAGTGTAAAAGGTCAAATCATGAAGGCTACAGTTGAAAATCTGTTTACAAAGTCAACTGGCTAACATATGGATCCTTAAGAAATGAAACAAAAATCCTGAAATTTTTCTGCTACTGTTTTGACTGAATTCTTCATTGGCATCCTGTTGTGTATTACCAGGTATTAATGCAAATTACCAAAACATTCCTTGTATGCCTGTGTAGGTAGAAATGCAAAACGACTCAAATGAAGATCTGTGGAGAAGGCAGGGACAAGTATGTAAATGAAGGGATAGAGGAATATACCTAATCAAAAGATCAATTTTTCATATGTCTGAATGACATTCCATTTTAAGAAAATGTCCCTATTTTTCAATTCACTTGGTCCTCACCAAAACCCTACAGGGTGAGCTCAGAGAGTAGCTGGAGCTCCGCTAGGCCATACATCTAGCAATCTGAGGAGCTGGGCCTGATAGACAGTCTCATCTGCACCCCCAAACAGATACCACCATCGCTGACCTATAAGTGCTGACATTCTATTAGCATAGGAAGTCATTAAAATCATGTTTACCCTTTTATTAACTTAAAATCATATTTATTTAGTAGATGTCTCATCAGGTTATTGGAGTCCTTCCTGCCTGTCAGTCAGAGGAAGCAAATGAATGAACGCCCTTCGCATCAGTGCAACCAGCAGGGCAGTAATTAATGACTGCTAATAGCAGCTTCATGTTCATGCACATTGATTTCCAGATATGTAATACGTATTTACAACTTCTGGGGAATAGCATTCTTCTGTTGCATACCAAGAACAAAAACACCTATTGGTAATTAGTAAGAACATATCCTTTGAATGACCCCTTTTTAATAATTTCTGCACATAGAAGTTCCTTCAATGCCCTTTGCCTAATTGGATTTGAATCACTTGATCAAATGTTTTGCATTGATATCATTTAGATGACAAGGAAAACTACATCAAAGGTACATCCTACGTATAAATGTTCTAAGAGGCAGAAAAACTCTTCCTCATCACAGGTTGCAAGGCTCTGTGCTTTTTCTATAAGAAAGCAAACATTCAAACACTTAAGCCATATGTAACTGCTACAGATTTCAGTGTAACTTGTAGTTGGCCTGGATGATATAAAACTGTTCTATATAATGTGAGTAAGTGTACTGCTTTAGTGAAACATACGTCTTGTTTTCAACAACCCTGAGGAAAATGATAATTTGTGAACTATCTTTTACCTGCATGTATGCTGAGGGAATGATATGTATGTGAATGGTGAGTCTGAATGTTTCGTATGTAAGTGTGTGCATGCGCGTGTGCATGTGCGTGCATGCATACGTGTGTGTGTGTGTGTGTGTGTGTGTGTGTGTGTGTGTGTGTGTGCTCATGTGGCAAGGCCGAAACATCTGTAACACAGTGTATATGGCAGAGAGAAAACAACCTGGGGTGTGTGTCCTCAACTTACACGCTGCTGGAGACAGGGGATTGTTTTTGCCACTGAGGGTGCCAGGTTTGCAGGTCTGTGTATTTCCAGATTCTTTCCCAGTCTTACACCTAGCAGCATGTATGATAGCACTGTAAAGTGTAAGACTGCACCCAGTTTCATTTGGTTTATGGAGATTTATATTCATGTCCTCATACTTAACCCAGCATAAGCTCTAACCACTGACCTATCTGCAGAGCTCAAGTCATTAGAGTTTTACTTTCATTAGTGCCCCTAGATTTTTTTCAATAGCAATCTAAAAATGAAGAAAATATTTCATCTCGTAGCAAAAGAGAAGCAGTAGAAGCAATCTGGTCATTTTGCCTATGTGAGGTCCCTGTTGCCCTCTTATAATAAGAAGTTGGAGATACCAGATATCCATCTGCTGAGAATTTATAATGCATGTGACAAGATTTTAGAAGTGAAATGTCCTAAAATAGTTAAGCAACTACCTTGTAGAACTGATATACGTTGAAAATATGCTCAAGACCTAACTATTTTTATCATTGCCTTTGATATGCTTAGTACTCCATCAATGACGAAAACCGGGAGTTAAAATGTAACCTATACAATAATTGATGGTAAAAATAAATATGTTAACACGTTTTACAGACTTGGTTATTTTTAAAAAGTTAGTGTTTATTTTAGGAGAAAAGGAAGTCAGAGACAGTCGTTTAGACCTATTAGAGATTTACTACTTTAAAAATATTATATGCTTGTGTGTGATAGGGTGAACACATGCCTATATGCATGTGTGTGTGTGTGTGTGTGTGTGTGTGTGTGTGTAAAATTAAACTTTTTCCTTCATCTAAATGGCTGAGAAAATTAACTAGACATTGTATTTCTTAATAAGTTGTTACTTTTACATCCACTTGCCCTGTGACCTGTTTTTCACCTTGACCTATAATACATTAATTAACATACTGAACAAGGGCTCCTCTAGATAAAAGTAATTAGATTTATGTGAATTTGCCTAATGAAGTACAGCTTCATTTTCATTCACATGCACACAGCTTTATTGAATAATGTCAACAGAGATGTAATTTGGGATGTAGCAGGTCTTTTGTAAATAGCACATGCATGTGTGATTAAGAAAACATGTTTTTGAGATAGCTAAAGGATTTCTAATAAGGAATAGGATACATTTGTAACTGTAATTTCCATCCTAGGGTCTTCTGAGTCCCCCTCAATTATAACTGATTACATATTTTTAAAGAATGGCCAGCATTTTCTGTAATTAAGAAAAATTAATCATGTTATTCAACTGATTTGATCATTGTACTGCATAATTACAATGTAAATCTGTCCACTGGATTACTTATGATTCTTAAAAATACTCACTTTCAAACAAAATAGGTTACACAAAGATTACCTCAAGGCTGATCTGGAAATCAGTGAAGGTGTCTGTCCAGTCTGGCATAAATCTAGTTTGTCAGAGCCCCCACAGTAGGCACATCTGAGTACTCAGATAGAAGAGAACCCCATAAACAATATAATACGAGTCTCAGTAAGCAAAAGCACCCACAATACAATGTTCTGTAAAACGCTCTGTAATGACAGAGCCTACCACTTTGTACACTGTCTAGCACAGTGGCAGTGCATCCCACATGACTATGGACCATTGTGACTCTGGAACTAAATCATTACATTTTAGTAGTCACACATGTATAGGTCTAGAATCTGCTGTGCTGGGCAGCCAATATACATGTATTCATACACACATACAACATACAGAGTTATACATATACACACATATATATATATATACACACACACACATACACGTGTGTGTGTGTGTGTGTGTGTGTGTGTGTGTGTGTGTGTGTGTGTGTGTATTTACTTTGAGCTGCAATGGACTTAATCCGAGTCATTTTATGACCAGGGTTAGAACTGTCCATTGGATCTTGATGGGATTACCAGTGGTTATACAACTGATGTCAGTGACTCTCCAATTCAATTGTGTGTGTGTGTGTGTGTGTGTGTGTGTGTGCTATGAAGCCCATTCCTCATCTGTGATTAGTTGTTAAGAGGTCCATTATCATGTAGATTTGGTGTAGTCCAGTGAAAACTACTTTGAGTTCATGATTGAAATGATTGCATCCTACCTAGAAGATGGCGTTCAGTAGCCCGTCTTTCATGTATCACTCAGGTCTTATACTCTTTTTGGATCTTTGGCATTAATCCCTGAGACTTAGAGTGGGTAATATAAATGACTCATTTAAGATGAATATCTGGAAATACTTTCAGTACTTTGAGCAGTCATCTGCCTATATTAAGCACCTTTCACTGAAAAGAGGGGCTTCTCTGATTAAGGCTGAATGTAGCATTTGTCCATAAATATAAACATGCATAATTAAAATGTAACTTGATGTCATATAAATTTGGCTAAACAACATTGGTAGGTTCTTCTCTAGGGTCCAAAGACTCATCATTTGAAAGTCCATATAATTTTAGCCACTTGATTTTAAACAAAAATGTCAGAAACAACAACAACAACAACAACAATGCTGGAGTAAAGAAAGCATCCTCAACAAATGATGTTGAGAAAACTGAATGTCCGTGTATACATAGAGCAAATGAGACCCTTGTGTCTCACATCTCACTCTCTATAGAAATCAACTCCAAATTTATCAAAAACCTCAATGTTAAATGTAAAGCTTTGAACTTCTATGAGAAGAAGGAGGGATCTGACTGTAACATACAGGCATAGATCAAGACTGTCTAAATCCAACTTCCTTTCCCTAGGAAGTACACCTCCTGAATCTATGAAGCTTCTTACAGCAAAGTAAACAGCCAATCGAGTGAAGAGGAATCCCACAGACATGGAAAAACCCTCATCTATATATCTGACAGAGGATTAATATATAGTATATATAAAGAACTCAGAGCAAAGCATCAAGAAAACAAAGTAATTTTTAAAAAGTGAGCGATTGTATAAACACAGAGTTCTCAAAGGAAGAAATATAAATGGCTAAAAATAATTTAAATGTATTGAACATTATTAGTCATGAGAGAGATTAAAAGGAAAAGCAATGGGAAATTATTACTCAGCCAAATTCAGAATGACCATCATAAAGAAAATGTATGACAACAAATGCTGGCACGGATACAGGGTAAGAAGGACACTTGTTCACAATTGGGAGGGATATAAACTGATGCTGCCACTATGGAAAGCAGTATAATCATTCCAAAAACTCTAGAAATAGAAACAACATATGACCCAATTATAAAATCCTTTGGGAAGTCTAATCAGAGTAATCATCAGGAAAATGACTAATTTAATCTAATTTAGAAATCCTCCAAATGCAATGAATTTTTAAAATAGGTTTTTGTGTGGTCAAATTGTAGCTAAATCCAAGATTTAAGTATTTATCATTAAGTGCTCCACAGTCTGAATCAGCTTCCTAGAATCAAAGCCATGTGCCTTTCATAGAGATTACTGAAAGCTGGACTAATCGCCAACTCGGATCATTTCCAATTTAACTTGAAAAAAAAGACTAGAGACAGGACAGGTAGGTCATTGACTCTAATACTTTTGATGAATACACTTCTCAGAAATAATACTAAGTTTCCTTCTGTACTTCTGGATTAGGAGAATTGAGAATATGTCATTCTTTAAAGTCAAATGAGGAAGGTTTTTATAGCAATTACCATAAAACTTGAGTCAATGTCAAGTAGACTACCATCTTCCCTGACTGCTTGCTTGCTGTATTGGGCAACCAGCATTCCTTTTCTTGTGGGATAGCTTGAGAAGGGATGACTGCAGAACTCTTGTAGGATTGTGACTTGTGCCAGGTACAGTATGGGACACAGAGAAAGTGGAAAGGACTGTCTATCCTTTTTGCAAAGACTTAGAAATCAGGTTGCCATCAGGAATTACTCCTGGAGGAGTCCCACTCATGTCATCAACAGAGACATATTTATTCCTTTTCTAAGATGATTCTTTATAGCACACAGGCTACACTATTGTACATACATCAAGAAAGTCATATTTGAGCATCCTATGCAGATGTTTACATCAAAAGAAGCCCTAACAGCAGACAGATGCAGGGTAATCCAGAGTTATGTCGTGGGCATTTCCCCAACTCTCTCCATGCTTCAGGTAAAAAAAAGTCACAGTCACTGTCTTTGTTGGTATTCCTCTCCTACCCGAGAAATCAAAGATCCCAGGCCCAGAATGGATAGACAAGAAGAAAGCCTTACAAAATTTTCTCTTTTATTCTATATAACCCATGACACAGTTCAAATCCCTGAAAGGGAAGAATGAGAGACTCCAATTAGATAAGAGGTTATGCTAAAGTGGACCGTGTGGTTGGAGAACACCAGATGTCATACGTCTTTAAGAAGCAAGAGTGTAACTGTGAACAATCCATTTAGATGATTCGCTGAGTGACTTTTGAAAAGACAGAGGAAATAGCATGAGGCCTTAACCCTGCACAGAGAACTGTAGGTAACTAAGGAATGCTGAGAAAAATAAAAATAGTTTACCAACCGGTTATATAAATGAACCCTGGAAACATACATATAAATAGCATTATTACAGACTGATATGATATCTATGTGTTTAGGAATGTATATGTATATTCATATGTGAATGTAACAACAATTTCAAAAAGGTCATAAATCTGAAAGAGAGCAATGAAGTGTATAAAGGAGTATTTGGAGAAAGGAAAAGCAAGAAAAAGCAAGGGAAAATTATGTGAATTATAATCTCAAAGAGTAAATAATTTAAAAGTACTGCAAAATAAATATGAATAGGGAGAAAGGTCATATAAAAACTTCTATTAGAGTAGCTTCCTAAAATATATACAAAAATAATTAAAATAGAGTGGCCATATATTAGGGGAGAGACAACCCTAACTAGATACCACATGCTACCAACACTCATCACAGAAATGTTTTTTGCAGTAGAATTAACAAATTACTTTGTTACACAACTGGACAGCATGAAGAGACTAAGAGACTTGGGAATGCCCAGCTTTGAATAGGATGTCTTTATCACACTTTTTCCCTATAGGCTTAGGAATCTATGAGGAACAGAAGGTGAGAAGATTGTAAGAGACAGAGGTGGTAAATAATTTAAGAAAGGAACATTTTCTAAACACAATAGGGAAGATGCATCTGTGGTCTCAGTGAGACTATGGCAGCATTCATAAGACCTATACAATCTCAAACTAAACAGAATAGCAGCACTGAGGATAGCCTCATCCCCACCCACAAAGCTAATTGCAATTGATAGCTGACAGGAGAGGGAAAACCGTTTTCTTCCACAGGGTAACACTGGGGTACATTGACCACAGTCCAGGGTGGTGCACATTCAGGAGGAGCTGGCCTACACAAATCAGATTTTCTTTTTGTTGTTGTGTTTGTTTATATTCATTCATTCATTCATTCATTCATTCATCCCAGCTTTTTCTTCTTTCTTTCACTCGTTTATTCTTTTTGTTGTCTGTGTCCCTTTAAGAGAGAACAAAACCAGGAAGCTGTGTGATAGGCAGGGTAGATGATCTGGACAGAGCTGGGTCATAGAAAAGAATGTTATAAAAGTATTCTCAAAGAATAAAGAAAAGCATGAATGTGATTTAACTAAGTACAATTAATGCTAGAAAATACTTTAAAAGCCAACATATTACACACGTGTTTCCAACAACCAAGCTGAGACTACTCAACTGAATTACAGGGATATTTCTTTGTTTGTTCTTCTGGATCAATCTTAACACTATTCAGTCTGGAACTATAGTCATAAATAAATATTTTCAACGGATACCACAAAAATCTGAAACAGAACATGCCAATTGATTTTTGTAGACTTTGTCAAAACGATAAAAAAAAAAAATTTGTGCATAGTATTTGAAATTGGCACTAGGACCTAGGAGGGCAAGCATGTCAGAGAAACATCACAGCGAGGCTCTACAAGATCACATGTGGGAGTCAGTAAGGCACTGTGAACGATGAGGACCCCATTTCTAACTTTATCTCTTCATTTGTTGACACTTGCCTCGTTCGAATTCAGATACAATGTCCGTGGGAGAAAATAAAGGAATAGTTAAATACTTTATTGACACAGAGAATCCCCTTGAAAGCTCCTGCTGTACTGTCTTGTCTTATGGGTGGTGGTTGTGATTTTTTAATGATAGCTTAAGCTCAGTTATGAAGGAAAGAGCAAGATATGCTAAGAAAAATAACTGGGTAATTGGTTCAAGTCTTACTTTGTTTTATTAGTAAGTTACTCTTGATTAAGTACCTTCCTTAGCGCATGCGTGTGTCCATTAATGGAAAGTAAAAAAAAAAATGTAAAGATTGTGATGTCATGGTTCCCATGACTATTCATAAATACAAGCCTGAAGACAATGTAATGACCCTTCCCAGATATGGGAAGAATGCTAAGGGGATACAGACTACAGACGTTAGATGGCTGAATGCACTGGGGAGCTAGAATGGTGTTGTCTGGGCTGAAGCTTGCAGCAGGTACAAAAGGTGTTGGGCCCAGAGCAATCCAGGCACGGCTAAAGGCAGATGCAGAAGAGTGCTTGCTATATTTGGAGAGTGGGGAGAAGCGAAGTGTTGCTGGAACATATGGCGTGTAGGGGGATGATCAGGAAACGCTGCTAGTAAAGCAGACAGGGTCAAAACACGAAGGACCGCCAGTGCTCCGCTATGGGGCTTGGCTTCAGTCGCACGAAGGATGTGAAACCGAGACAGGGTTCCAGCCGAGGTTTTCAGCGGGCAGTGAAACAAGTGGAATTGTTTTTCAGGAAACATTATTTTGGCATCGGACTGGCTGATGCAGTCAGGTCCAGAGAAACAGGTTTAGGTACAGGAACAGCCTCCTACCTGGGCTCCCTGCCACCATTTTAGACACACTAAGACCAGGGTGACTGTGGACTGTGCAATGCAAACTAGTTTATAAAGCTGACCAAAGGAAAATCCCATTTAATGCTGGCTAAATTACAGAGCAATTACTTTCACGGCAAAACACTCTTCGCTTCATAAGAGGATTGCTTTGAGGATCCCAGGGCTCCCTTAAATAGCTTGTTTCTCAGTGCGTTTGGGCATCTTGCACAGCTCATTAGCCACTTGGTGGAGGAGGGAAGAGTTGAGAAAACTTTAAAGATACACTCTTAAGCTCCTTATTGGGAATATTCATGGGAATAAAATGAATCTTTTTTTTTTTTTAGTTTATCATTTATCAATGGGCACAGAAATTAGAGTTATAAAAGCCTTGATATATAATTTACAAAAAAGTGGAGAAGAACATGTCTTGCCATCCCACAGAGTGCTTTCCCAAATTTCAACCACAAATTGGGCACTCTTGTGACAATAGGAATAGTCAGGCTGATGGAAACGGAAACACAGAGGCTTGGCCTCTGAAGAGAGAGTTCACTATCTCTAAGTTTATGCACTTAGGTTAATTGGTTCTCTTTGTCATCAGACAAGTTACTCATTGGTCATCAGACAAATGCTGCTTGTGTACTGCTACACAGATTAGTAAAACGTGTACTTGAATTGAGAGAGAGAGAGAGAGAGAGAGAGAGAGAGAGAGAGAGAGAACACAATATAAATTGTATTGCTAATAGATTTGTTTTTATTTCAACAGGGTAATTTCTAAGATGCATATAAATGTTGAAGAAATTCAGTGCTAAAACCAAATAAACATGTTTGGGAACCTTGTTTGAGGACAGCTTTCCAAGCGCTTTTGAGGTTTCCTTCCTGGAACCCAATCCTTTATAGTGGATTTTGGAGGAGAGACAAGCTTTAGATTGGGTCCAAGGCTTATCAGGTTCCATGTGACAGACACCTTACCTACTGTCAATGAATGTCTTGTTGCTAATAATTAATACGTTCAGGCTTCCTAAGATACCTCACATTCTACCAGGGCAGAGAATTCCTTGTTGGAACACAGACAAGAAACCTGCATTTTAGCACCCAGTCTTAGTTTCTTAGATGTTTGCTATAGACGTCTGCTAATAAACTGTTTTTATAGAGAAGAGGGAGTATGGAAACATATAGACATATGTGCTCATCTCACTAAACTAGAATAAACACAGTATAAAGAAATAAGTTTTGTAGAGTTTTCCAAAAATAAGCATTTCCTGATGAAAAGAAGCATATCTGGATTGAAGGGTAAAACTTTGTTCTTCCCTGTTTTTTCCAGTGGCCACCGTCATCACCCCTGGATGACTAGCATCTATCTTGAAGCCAGAGGTGTGGAAAATCAAAACAAAGGAGTAACTGAATGAAGATATATCCTGGGTGCCTGATGTCTTCTTAAACCATGATGCTAAAATGGTAGGTTTGGACCTTTAAACCTCTTGCGTAAGAAAAATATGTCTTTGTTAGCGCTTATATTTTTAGACTTTTCTTATTAAAACGAAAAACTGGTCAAAATGGGTACCATTTATATTTAAAAAAAACTGTTCATGTCTTCAGAAGTCATCAGTATAAATGTACAAAGTGGAATAAGTAGAGCTAATGGTCATTGTGAATTCTGTAGTTTGATAGATAACCAAGATGTAAATAAAAAGAATCCGCTCGTGGGAGCACTGAATTTTAGAAGCAGAAATGTATATCCCTGACCACACTGAATCTTTGATATAATTCTGTGATAAGAAGCAGAACTTCCAGCTCCCATGGAAACAGACGATGAAATTAAAGCCCAGAGTGACCTGCTCAAGGTCAGTCAACTCCAAATGGTAGAGGCGAAACCCAAATCTTTCCCCTTAAACCTGTAGGAAATCTGCACTCTCTGTAGGTGAAATTTAGTCTTGTAACTTGACTCATTGATTTGTTTCCATTTTGAAGGAAACCAGATAGGCAGGCAGGCAGGCAGGCAGGCCAAGTTCACAGGAAGGAAGGCAGGCAGGAAAGAATGCAGACAGGCAGGCAGGAAGGGGAGGGGAAAGGGAGAGGGGGTGAGTGGATGGAAGGAAGGAGGGCGAGAGGGAGGCAGACAGGAAGGCAGGCAAGCAGGCAAGAAGATAGGTAGGCACACGGTCAGTCAGAAATGCTAGCCAAGGTTTGGCTGCAGTAGATTTCCATTGAGTTTTTCCCCTACGAACACTGGAATAAGTGACTTGATTTACCTTCCCACTTTAAATAACCCGGAATCATCTTCTAGAGCTCTATAGAAAAGACAGTGGCTTTCAGACGATGGCAAATGGAAGTGAGCAACTGACCGTTGAGAGAAGGGAAACAAATAAGGCATGCTTGCCCTAGGAGGCAATGTCCAGGGGACAGTACAGAAAGAGCCTAAGAATCCATCAGACTCACTCATTCAACAAAACAGACATTGCGGTTTAGGGATCCAAGGGGGCAACAATTTGGCACGGTGAAACGTGTTTTTAAATTTCCACATAGCCCCATAAGTATGTGGATGAACATTAACTTACCATGTAGAACCCAAAGCTGAAGGCATAGAATATGGGAAAGGACTAGAAAATGGAGAGAACTGATTCCTGGAGCTCGTAAAAGCTAGGAGATGGACATGGGTCAATACAAGTGGAAAGAGATAGTAATTTATGAGGATTTCGTTAGTGTTCAAAAAAGGGAATTTCAACTACAATCTCATACTAATCGAATCTGTCAAAGTAAACACTAGAGTTAGCAGACATTGAATTGATAGCATATATATATATATATATATATATATATATATATATATCAATAAAAATTGTAGTATTGGTGACCGAGTTCAGTACATGTGTCAGAATTAACAGAGTTGCTCCTTTCTGGTTGTTATCTCTGAGCCATGCGACTTTCTACATTCAAGATATGACAATAGAGATTCTATTACCTTGAGATATAATTTATATCCAAGGAGAGAGAGGGAAGAACACAGTAATGTAATAAGTACTATATTCAAAGTGATGAGTGCTATTTAAAATATAAGGTACTGGATGCCTGAATAGAGTTAGGGGAAACTTAGTAGGTTCCTACATTCCCCAAGTCAGCTGAGGCTAAATAGCAGTGGAGGCCAAGACTCTGAGAGAAAAGTAAGCAATGGGTAGAACAAGAGATGAGGCTAGCACTGAACCAGTGGGTTAGGTCCTGCAAGGCCAAATACGAAGTCTTTGTTCACTAGTGAAGTCTTTGTTCACTAGTGGAGATCAGAGAGAACTCAGGGCTGGAAGGATGGGTCTGACCTGAGGTCACACAGAGTGATAGGGCACTCAGGCTGCTGAATAGAATATGCTTTAAGGGACAATGGTGAGAACGGAAATGACAAGACAGCAAGCTCTTCCAGTACTTCAGAAAAGCAGTGTTTGTCTAGGAGTGAGACTGTGAGTCCGTGAGAAATGGAAAGATTACGCAGATGTCTGAAAAAAATAGAACTATAAGATTTTCGTAACAGATTACACCAGGGTAGCACTGTAAAAGAACAGAGAAGTCTGGAGTGATTCAAAAGCTTTCCTTGTAATTTACTTTTTGTGCGTGTGAGGTGGCATAGGAAGGGTAAACTTGCTATTAAGTAAAAAAGAAACAAGAGCATTGTTTTCCATATTATTGGACATAGAAACTCATTGAGAACAAAGTTATTAACGTGCAGTTTTCTATAAGAAACAATTGTAAGCAATATACAAAACAAGTAGCATGGAGATTTTAAAATATTTTTTAAAAAGAAACAACAAGGAGTTTTCTTTTTTCTTCCAAGGAATAACCTCTACAGAATTGTGTCTTCTATAGGAAGCAAGAAAACACAAAAGTCTAGGTCTTGCTACAATGTGAAGCCTTTCCCACATTAAACACTAAACAGCCTACAGTGCTTCTCCAAACAGCCCACTGAGCGACTTGAGCAGCGTGTATTGCAATTTAACTTCTGTTTTTGCTGAACTTGTTTTGTTGATGCAGCTCCTTTGTGCTGCGTCACTGTCATTTTTTACAGATGTGCACAACAGGACCTACTGCTAAATACTGAGACTGCCAGAGGTGGGCATTCTTCATATTGCTTATTTGGCCGTGAGGCGCTGTATTGTTGTCATGATTAACAGTCATTCTTTCACAGACAATAAAAGTAGGAGGGCTATATGGTCAAGATTTAAAGTAGGAAATAAGTGCATCCAACATACAGACTGACAGTGTCATTTTACAGATGTGGAAACCGAGGACCCTAAGATGGATTGTGAAATGTCAAGATCCAACCAATAATTCATGGTGGAAAAATTGCATGTAAAGCCATTATGAAGAAATAACGTAGGGAGAATGTCTAAGTGCAAGTAACTTGTTATATTGAAGACAGAAAGTGACCCAACGTATCTCTCTGGTGATCTCTCCTGCTCCCAGCAACCTGAAATCTCAGTAAACCAGGCCGATAATTTACAGAACAGGTCTCACAGCCAAAAGGAAGGTTTCTTCCTGAGACTATTAAGCTCAAAGGTCATGTTTAATAGCAACCTTTCTATCTTGCCCAGACTCAAAGCAGTTTTAGGATTTGTCACATAGAAGTCATAAACAATGTGCTTCCTCTTTGCATGGTAATCTCAGCACTCATATTTTATCTCCAAAATCATAATACAAAGGAATGGAAAGGTTATACAGAAACATAAAGGCAAGTTGGTCATTCCTGTTAAAAATTTCAGATTCCCCACTCCCACCCCCAAGCTTTGCTGGGTACACAGTTATCATCAATGTCATGCCACACAAAGGGAAATACGCACAAACAATTGTCCTATCCCAGGCATAGAAGTGCTTATTAGAGCTATCTGTCAATCAAAGAACTGTAAACCACCCCAGGTCTGCAACTGTGTTCCACCTGCCACAGAGCCTGTCAGAATATGGCATGCCTATCTTTAATGAACGTCAAAGCTTTGCATACAAGGGTTCACCCAGAATACTGTCACCCTTCTAGGCAAGAAAAGGCTACATGCTGTCACTCTCTATCCTTCTAACAGGAACAACTACCCCAGTGAGCCAGAACCAGAACCTTAAGCTGAGGGACAACAGCTATCTATTTCTGGGTCCCAGTTATTATAAACAAGTCTCTTATTACCTAGGCATTTCTTTGTAAAGAGGATACTTCATATATGCTCAAAATTCCTCTTCCATAAGAACTTCCATCAACCAGAGCAATCAGACAACAAAAGGAGGTCAAGGGGATACAGATTGGAAAAGAAGAAGTCAAAATATCACTATTTGCAGATGATATGATAGTATATTTAAGTGATCCCAAAAGTTCCACCAGAGAACTACTAAAGCTGATAAACAACTTCAGCAAAGTGGCTGGGTATAAAATTAACTCAAAGAAATCAGTAGCCTTCCTCTACACAAAAGAGAAACAGGCCGAGAAAGAAATTAGGGAAATGACACCCTTCATAATAGACCCAAATAATATAAAGTACCTCGGTGTGACTTTAACCAAGCAAGGGAAAGATCTGTACAATAAGAACTTCAAGACTCTGAAGAAAGAAATTGAAGAAGATCTCAGAAGATGGAAAGATCTCCCATGCTCATGGATTGGCAGGATTAATATAGTAAAAATGGCCATTCTACCAAAAGCGATCTACAGATTCAATGCAATCCCCATCAAAATACCAATCCAATTCTTCAAAGAATTAGACAGAACAATTTGCAAATTCATCTGGAATAACAAAAAACCCAGGATAGCTAAAACTATCCTCAACAATAAAAGGACTTCAGGGGGAATCACTATCCCAGATCTCAAGCAGTATTACAGAGCAATAGTGATAAAAACTGCATGGTATTGGTACAGAGACAGACAGATAGACCAATGGAACAGAATTGAAGACCCAGAAATGAACCCACACACCTATGGGCACTTGATTTTTGACAAAGGAGACAAAACCATCCAATGGAAAAAAGATAGCATTTTCAGCAAATGGTGCTGGTTCAACTGGAGGTCAACATGTAGAAGAATGCAGATCGATCCATGCTTATCACCCTGTACAAAGCTTAAGTCCAAGTGGATCAAGGACCTCCACATCAAACCAGATACACTCAAACTAATAGAAGAAAAACTAGGGAAGCATTTGGAACACATGGGCACTGGAAAAAATTTCCTGAACAAAACACCCATGGCTTATGCTCTAAGATCAAGAATCGACAAATGGGATCTCATAAAACTGCAAAGCTTCTGTAAGGCAAAGGACACTGTGGTTAGGACAAAACGGCAACCAACAGATTGGGAAAAGATCTTTACCAATCCTACAACAGATAGAGGGCTTATATCCAAAATATACAAAGAACTGAAGAAGTTAGACAGCAGGGAGACAAATAACCCTATTAAAAAAATGGGGTTCAGAGCTAAACAAAGAATTCACAGCTGAGGAATGCCGAATGGCTGAGAAACACCTAAAGAAATGTTCAACATCGTTAGTCATAAGGGGAAATGCAAATCAAAACAACCCTGAGATTTCACCTCACACCAGTGAGAATGGCTAAGATCAAAAACTCAGGTGACAGCAAATGCTGGCGAGGATGTGGAGAAAGGGGAACACTCCATTGTTGGTGGGGTTGCAGACTGCTACAACCATTCTGGAAATCAGTCTGGAGGTTCCTCAGAAAATTGGACATTGAACTGCCTGAGGATCCAGCTATACCTCTCCTGGGCATATACCCAAAAGATGCCCCAACATATAAAAAGACACGTGCTCCACTATGTTCATCGCAGCCTTATTTATAATAGCCAGAAGCTGGAAAGAACCCAGATGCCCTTCAACAGAGGAATGGATACAGAAAATGTGGTACATCTACACAATGGAATATTACTCAGCTATCAAAAACAATGACTTTTGAAATTCGTAGGCAAATGGTTGGAACTGGAAACTATCATCCTGAGTGAGCTAACCCAATCACAGAAAGACATACATGGTATGTACTCATTGATAAGTGGCTATTAGCCCAAATGCTTGAATTACCCTAGATGCCTAGAACAAATGAAACTCAAGACGGATGATCAAAATGTGAATGCAGATCGCTCCTGAGAGACACAGCCAGAATACAGCAAATACAGAGGCGTATGCCAGCAGGAAAGCACTGAACTGAGAACAGGACCCCTGTTGAAGGAATCAGAGAAAGAACTGGAAGAGCTTGAAGGAGCTCGAGACCCCATATGTACAGCAATGCCAACCAACCAGAGCTTCCAGGGACTAAGCCACTACCTAAAGACTATACATGGACTGACCCTGGACTCTGACCTCATAGGTAGCAATGAATATCCTAGTAAGAGCACCAGTGGAAGGGGAAGCCCTGGGTCCTGCTAAGACTGAACCCCTAGTGAACTAGACTGTTGGGGAGAGGCAGCAATGGGGGAGGGTTGGGAGGGAACACCCATAAGGAAGGGGAGGGGGGGAGGGGGATTTTTGCCCGGAAAACGGGAAAGGGAATAACACTCAAAATGTATATAAGAAATACTCAAGTTAATAATAATAATAAAAAAAAAGAACTTCCATCAACATAAATTAAGCTCAAATTTACCAATTCGCTTATTTTTTATTAACCACATTTCACTTGCAAATTAATCTAAACATTTTGGTCTAGTAGTTCATCCTTAGACAGTTTTCAATAAGACAGGTTACCCAAGATCTTACCCAAGATTGCCAAGTGACTGGATTGCTTGCTAACTCCCTTTTCTCTCCTAACAAGCTTCCCTGTCTTATCTAAGAAAAGCGTTGCATATATTGATTCCAGAATTTATGTTCCAAATATTTGACTTACCAAATTTGAATAGAATGGCAATGACTGTGTCTCATTATGGCCTATACATGTGTGACTAAACTCCTAGACCGTCAGAGACACAACCTGTCACCTACTTAATGCGACTAAACATCTCCATATTCATAGTCCACTTCATCTAGGGCCTTGCTTTGGGAATCACTGTGGAAGGGTGCAAAGGGTGACCATGGGACCGTCAGTGAGCATGGGCTAAGCTCCATAGGATGAACCTAAGGGTCAGTACTAGGGAGTACCATGCTAAGATCAATGGAAGTCAAGGAGAGGAATGGTGTCTTCCTTTAACAGCTCCTTTTGCCCCTAGGTGTCAGTGCTATTTCATAATCAGCTGAGAGTCATTGCCTGGCTGTCTTGCTTTCACTAGCCTCTTTCAACAGAGACAAGCCTGTGGCTGGAGCGACCATCCACACAGCTGTGCATCATGCATCTGGGGTTTCCTATTCTACTCCCATCTATTCCTCCAAACAACCCAGGACATCAAGGGGATACCTTTCAGATAAGAAAAGTAAGGTGTCAGAGACAGCATGGCATTTCCCCAAAGTTTCATCTTCAATACATGAGAGAACCCAGAACTGAAGCTAAAGAAGGAAGATCACGGTGGGATCTTAAGTAAGCAATTCAAATCTGCTACTCTGGCATTTTGCTTCTTTTGTTTGAAAATGCTCATCTGAGGATAGAGAGGGAAACACTGAGTACTGAGGATGTCACATAATTTTGCCAAAGGAAGATTGAGCATGATGAGGGGCCTAGGTCCGTATCAGCAGACACTCCACACTTGTCTGGACTGCTAATGAAAGCAAATTCTCATTACACACTGTATACCCATTTGTGTCTCCCCATTTCCACATGGTTTCGGTGGCTGTGGTGGGCAGCTTACAACTGTGTGGAAACCAACACCATGAAAGAGATTTGGCAATCAAGTGGTTAAATTTTAAGGTGTCAATCACACACATGCTAAAGTCATCCATCTGGCAGCAATGCCAAAGGCTAAAGGCTGCGTGAGATATCAACAGGAAGAAAAACTGATCAGTGTGAACAGCTGTGATCGCATGTGAATGGCTGCAAAAGAATAACTTCAGGAGTTTTCATTTTGTAAAGAGTATTTGTGGGAGGATGGGGAGGGGAACACCGAAAGAGAAGGGGAGGGGAAGGGGTTAGGGGGATGTTGACCTGGAAACCGAGAAACGAAATAACAATTGAAATGTAAATAAGAAATACCCAAGTTAATAAAGATGGAGGGAAAAAAAAGAGTATTTGTGATGAATCTGTGTCACATGCACACATACACACACAAGCATACACACACACACACATATTCATACAATGACAGCACTTCTGGGCACCATCATTTATAACACAGACCCCTCCCCAGGAGTGGAGAAATCACTCCTCGGGTGCTACAAGCACAACTAGGAGAATTTCTTCATGGTTGAAGCTTCCCATAGGTCACCTTAAGGCAGCTGCCTTCCATAAGATCAGAGCTCTTCAGTACTGATGTCTAATCCCTCAGGATGTCCAGTGGCCCAACCTGATAACAGGACACAACAGAACTGGCTCTAGACCTCATCTGTCCTTCAGAACTCCCTGTGGGATGGACCAGTTAAGGCCTATCTAAACCTATCTGCTCTCTCTGCTTGGCCCTCCGTTCATAGATTTCCACAAAAGTTTGGATAGCAGAGTTTCATCCTCTAATCATAATCTACTCCACCTCCAAGAGCCGATTACAAAGAGGATACCTAAAACTCATACCCCAACGAGGTTTTACCTAGCTGACTCTCCATCTCTCCAGTCCTGGCAGATCTCCAGGGTCTCAGGACCATCTCAGAGCACAGAGATTGTGTCAGGTGCTCCTTCAAACAGTCACATAAAATCAGTTCAATTTACAAAGATATGTGTTAATGATTTGGTCACACAAACCCTTTCTAGTTTCCAAAGAGCCTCATGGAGCCTGCCTAGATATTTTTTTAAGCCATCGCATCACATGATGCAATCTTAAGGCCACCTTGAAAATGTGCCCCTGTTTGCATCTGCTTCCTTATCCAGAGTTACAGTGCTGACCATGGTGGCGATTTGTCCAGTGTACGGACATTCTGAGTTTCTACTAAGTGCAAGGCACCTGTGGACCTGGCAATGCCACCCAAGGAAAGCTCGAGTTCCACAGTAATTTGGAAAACTGTATTTTTTTTCCTCTGTAACTAATTTCTAGATATTTGTTATCAAGACACTGCACAGATCACCCTGCTGTTGTTCCTACAGAAAATCTGTGATTCTTTTCTATTGACATTTCTCCGACTTACTATTTCATTTCCTTGCAGATACGGAAAACCTTTCCCAAATTACTCATAACCCAAGTCTCTTGTAAATGGGACAGTACCCCATTATGATATTAATCATCCACTCACACTGGTAATGAAGGTCAACCCTTGCC
This sequence comes from Rattus rattus, assembly GCF_011064425.1. Classification (NCBI taxonomy): domain Eukaryota; kingdom Metazoa; phylum Chordata; class Mammalia; order Rodentia; family Muridae; genus Rattus; species Rattus rattus. Next base: position 12,217,279 of record NC_046157.1, read on the forward strand.
CACCACATGATCCTCCCTGCTTTGCACCCATTATCTCCAACAATAAGATGGAAATTGTTTCTCAAGTTTTTAGTTTCACATGTAAGACAAGACCCCTGCCCCCTTGCCTGGGAAGTAAATGAAATTACGCATTGTTCTATGAAATGAAATTTTTTATCACACAGTTTCCACATATTAAAATTTTTGCTTTCCCTTTAAATAAAAATATCTCCATATCCTATAATACACAATACCTTCAAAAATGCCAGACAATCAGAACCTTCTGCGAACAATTTCACATAAAAGAAGTAATCAACTTTTCCTAGGCAGTCAGGGTGGAAAAACAATCTCCAGACAATTATCTTGTCCCTTTGTCATTTTTATCTTAGAAATCAAATTTAATTCTTAAGGTTGTTGAGCTTAAAAAGAAATCTTCAAAGCCATCATCTGGAAGGAAGGGAATTGGGGTCTAGGGAAATGCAGAGCACACAGAACATACACTCTGGTTTCAACCCTATGACTTCACTGTACTGTAATTTTGCTTTATTGCACTGGGTGATAAATGTCTTAATAATTGAATATAAAGGGAGAGAGAAGATGAATTCACTGAAGCAGATAATTTGATATTTCCGTTGTGTTTGCTTTCCTGGATTATCTGTATGACTGTGTGGTATGAAGGACGCTCTGAACGAAAGTGTCCTGTGAGAAGGTGTGCTGCAGACAAGGGTCTAGTCAGGTCAAGGACACCACAGCTTCAGACCCATGGGAAGACAGTAAAGCCTTTGATGGGCTGGGCCCGAGGAAATGGCGAGCCTTCCAGTCTGGTCTGTATGTGAATATTGGCAGTGCATGCAGACAATCACAATAGTGTTCTCAGCTTATAAATGTGTGGTCGGAAGGCTGCTCCCTTCACAGATATTAGCTAAAGCTGTCTCCTCGATCCAGCTGTATACCATAAAACCCAGTCTCTTTGTTTATCTGTAGGCAGTAACTGCCTCCTGGTTGATTTGTATGTGATGAACAGGCTGGGTTTCCTGATGCACCGGTTTCTCTAGCAGAGCCCAGTCAACCGGACATCAGCTATTTCTCTCTGTGTGTTTGCTTTTCCTTCATTCCCTCATTGTCCCAGGTCAGGACTTCCCCTAAAATGTGTTGGAAGGAGCACCAAGGCAAACAGGCTTAGTGGGTACCATATGCTACACACTAACTAGACAATAGGACGATGATCAAAAACGTATTCTGTAACAGATTAACATAGCATACTTTGCCATCCACCCATTCTACTGGCCTCCTGTCCCTGGGCAAGGGCTTCAGTTCTCTTGTCCTTAGTTTCCCTAAAAAGAGAGATGATAACAGTGGCACCCTCATAGGCCTTTATTGAGGATGAAATGAGTTAACAAGTGTGTGATTCTGTAAAACCTGCCAGAGCCAGAGCCCGTAAGCATTGATGCTATGGTTGTCCTCATTCCTAAATTCAAGAGTTACTTTTCTCCTATTCTTTCCATGTTTGTTTTAAACTGTCAACCTTTTCACCTACATCAAGACAAGACAAGGAAATCCCATGCAGGGAAAGATTAGGTGGGTGGAGCTGTCTGCATTACCACTGACAAATTGTCTCTCTTATGGAAAAGATACACACAGAAATCGCACAAAGCTTTCTGAGCAATACAGTATCTGTAGGCTTGTCTTATTACAAGTTCCTTCATAACCATTTTAAAATGGACAACTTAAAAATGCTTAGTATTCTATGCAAATAATGGAGGAATCAAATATAAGGACTTTAACAATGTCTTCCTTGAAATAGATTTTAAGTTATATAATGTGTCTAGTTCTTTAAAAATCTTCATGTGCCCATTTCCATTGGAAAAGACCATCCCCGCCCAACCCTATCCCAGACCCAGTGCACAAAAAGGCACACAAACAAAATGAAAGTAGCTTAGCAAGGCAATTTACTTATGCAAGACAGTGTGCAAAGACCCACATGGCTAGCAAGCACACCAGGGAAGGACGGTCTCTTGTTTTGTAGTTGATCACCGGGTGGGGACAGTGCCTCAGCCCATTGGTAGGAGCTGGACCTCACACTCTGGTGTCTTTAGTTAACTCCTACTCTGCATGAAGTGGACGGGTATGAGAGAAAGTCAAATCTTAGGTGTCAGGCTTCCAGGGTTTGGGTAAACAAACACATACACAGGAAATTTCCCACATCAGGGAGGTTTAGAAAATGCTGCTCCCTCACAGCTTAGCCATCTTTCATTGAAAAACCAAATATAACAATATTTCTCACACTGCTTCCACTAGCAATCTATAATGCATAATAAGGGGTTATCGTTGATAGTAGAGAGATCAAGTTGTATTCGTTAACTTTGAAAGGGGTAAATTTATGCAGATAAATTGGATTTACCAAATTTAAATGCTCTTATATGACCATTTGTGCTTCCTTTGAGGCTGGTTCGTCTGGAGGATATAGCTTATGGGTGTTTAAAAGAGGGCAGGAACTTTGTCTAAAACTAAGTATAGGGAGAAAATAGAAAAACAACTGTTTGAATGAACCTCCTATCTGTGTAATAACAACTTCTGGTTCAGTCCTGTTGCAGAATTTGCTGAGCATTTGCAGAATTAAAATATACACCTTGGTTGATGGACACAATGCAGACCTCAGCTCCTGGTCCTGGCCCTTTCTGTTGTCTCTTATCGGCCTAAGTTAGATTTAGCCTTGGAAGTGGTTATGTGGACAATGCAATGTTATAAACATGACATTAATACCTCTGTGTGTAACTTAACCATCAGAAGCTCTGAGAAATGGTTTTCCATTTGGCTTGCCATGAGATAACACAAGGAAGTGTACAAAAATTAAAATGCACCATCAAAATTATTTTGGTATATATGGCTTTAGCTTCGGTATTATGCCGTTAAGGCCTCATGGGACATTTTCCTGGGGGAGAGGAATAGGGACCAATACATATGTAATCCTGCAAAGCCTGCCCGAGCCTACAGGCACTGCAGCTGCTGCTGTCATTATTTCAGATTCAAGAGTTACTTACATTTAGAATAAGTGTTTTTCTAAGAATGTAACTAAAACCATCCATGTCTCTTTTTAAGGTACTAAAAAATGTGAATTATGAGGGGTACCCCAAAACCTACAGATTCAAAATTCTTTCAGAAAATCTAGAAAAGGGATTCAAAGAACTATGTTTTTTGGTTTTTTTTTTTAAATATGGTTAAATATATTTTTGGAGACAAGTTCTAATGCTGTAGACTAGAATGGTTTCTAACTCATGATTCACCGGTCTTAGCTTCACCATTGCTAGGATTTTAGCTGTGCAAAACCGCTTACTTCAGGTAATGTGATGCTTTGATGCATAAATGGTTCAGTTATCAGTAACACACACACAGATGCATGCACACACACTACTATGCAAAAATGGCATAGTAGGGGCTGGAGAGATGGCTCAGGGGTAAAGAGCACTGGGTGCTCTTCCGGAGGTCCTGAGTTCAATTCCCAGCAACCACATGTGGCTCACAACCATCTGTAATGGGATCCAGTGATGTCCTCTCCTGGAGTGTCTGAAGACAGTGACAGTCTACTCACATACATAAAATACATATATAAATACTTAAAATGCCATAATAAAATCAATCACCTAACTTTCCCTATCATTTTTATAATGAGGCATTTGAAATTACTGTTTTAAGGGTCAGGGTGTATAACGCATTATTGTTGACTATACTCAATTTGGAGGCTATTATGCTACAAGAAATATTCAAGACACATAGGAACAAACACAAATCTGCCCATCTTATACACAAACTCTTAATAAACTTAATTTCATGGAGGTAGCGTGTAAAAAGATACTACTAGAGACTGGGCTTAGGCTAAAGGGGAAGGTGGGTAGAATTTGTTGATCAAAGGGTACAAAGTGAAAAACAAACAAGAGGAACAAATTTGAAGGAATCAGTGTGTTACCAATCAGTTCAAATCATTCTGATTTTCAATCAAGGTTGAGAACAATCTTACCTTGAATAGTACTGAAGACCTCAATCAGGCATTGTAATTTGCTTCCACTCAATTAGTAACTACCTAGTACTTTCATGTGCATTTGTCCACCCTAACTGAGCTAATCTACATTCTTTATAAGTTGATCCTTCTCCTGAATTTCCTGGCTTTTATAGTAACAAGAGGATACCAATCAAGCCTCAGGCATTGTGTGTGTGCATGCATCTGTGTGTGTGTTACTGATAACTGAACCTAGTGCCTTAAACATGTTATTTGAATACTCTACTATTGTACTATTGAGATGTTTGAATGTCTTGGAAGATATATAATATATATATATATATATATATAAAATTGAATTCTTGAATTCTCTGTTTTAGTTTTTTTCATTCCATTTGAATTGACTGAACTTTAGTTTTTGGATATCTACTGTTCTTTTCATCTTATACTCATCTCACTTCTTTTAGAAGCCTTTCCTCCACCATCAAATCAAATGTAATTATATATGTGGTCTCTCTTTTTATTTTTATTACAACTCATGTATACCACTCGGTCTACTGAGAAACACATATAAATACAGCATATTAGTCATCAGGAAATATCATGAGCCAATAAACAAAAACAACTGCCTCCTGGGAGCAAAGTGCTATGCTAGACCCCATGTGACTCATGAGTGTTGGTGCATCAATTAACAGTCCTAACAACACTGAATACATGCGCTATGACACAGGACTAATCACAGCAACTAGGACAGAGTTCAATGTACTACTACCTCAGTATATACCAAAGTAAAGGCCAGTCTGGACTACACAGTACTTTATCTCAAAATAAGCAAACATAAACAAAATAAAACAGAAAATTATGGATAAAAATGTGTTTTCAAGAAGTTAATTTAAAGACCTAGAAATAACAAGAGACATGAGAGGTTTTATGGAGACATGAGTTGTGGTTTACAGCAGAGACTTCTACAGGAACCTTTTTCTTTACTTCTTTCTTGGTTTCTTTGATCTGATCTCTAGTTTCTCTCTTATTCTGATAAAATGAGAACATAGTAGTCCTCTGAACATGGGCTGACCACAAGTGTCCTGGAAGCATTGCTTCAAATCATGTAGAAGGCAAAGAAGCAAACTAATATATTTATGTGGTTCTATAAAAAGTCATATTAAAGGGATAAGACTGGACACCAGGCAGACAGCGGCTTAACCACGGCTGGTATTACTGGAAGTTTATCTGCAGTCAAAAACTTCAACCATATCATCTCTCCCTTTCCTGTTCTGCCTCCAAACTCTCCCACATACCCATCCTTGCTCTTTTTAAAATTTATGGTAAGGTGTCTTTTAAACACTAATGGTGTTGGAAACGGGACAGGTACGAATAGCACAAGAACAAATGACTTTGTCCTCTAAAACCTCACAGAGTCCTTTAAATATTAACATTCAAAACTGAGTCTTGGACAATGTGGCTCAGGTCTGTTAATGAAAAAACAGGCCATTGATTTGAAAAAAGACCAAAGAGCTAGGAGGGAGGAGGCTGAAGGTATTATAATTCCTCCCCAAAGGGTTGAGCGGAGGAACAAGAAAGAAATGTGAATAAAACAGCAACAGACTTAAAAAGGTTTGTGATGAGATCACTACACATAGATTGGGAAACAGCGCACCAAGATAATTACATTTGTATAAAGAATGTAATTAAAATCTTAGAAATGTGAGGTTAAGGTGGTCAAATATTTATTGATATGTAAAATACAGAATTTTTTTTTAATGCTGAAGTACGCCCAAATGACTGGTATAAGGTAAGGCGTACCTTATATACAATACTTGTAATTTAATACCATGCAGATTTCATGGTATGTGGACCTAAGGACACAAAATACAATGAAGTCCTCTTTTAATAAAAGAGAGATGACAACTAATATATATTTGCTCTCTAGGTCCAACTCAATCTTTTTTGAGACAAAGTTTTGCTATGTAGCCTAAGCTAGCCCCAAACGGTTACACCATCTTGCTTTAGTGTCCAGTGTGCTGGAATTTCACACTAGCATCACCATACCTAGCTTTTAAATTTAGCATTGATCACAAAGGTATTTGAGAAGAGGAACTTATAGGAGTAAAGGGAGAAAATGGCAGCCAGATTTCAACTATAAATCCAGAAAGGAAATATGCATGGCAGAAGACAGCGGACAAAGGAATTAAAGCCTAACAGGGCCTCAGACACAGCTGTGAATGTAGGGCTTAGATCTTCATACTCATCAGATTAGTGAAGAAAATGCCCCACAGTCCATATGTCCTATTCTCTAACTTTCAAGATTAACCCTGTGTGCTACTCATCTGCATTGTAGGGAGAGGGACACAGTGCCTGACTGAGGTCACCTCAATACACATCCACAGGAAATTCAATTCTCACTTCAGACACCTTTGCATTTAACTTGAAGGATTTGGTAGAATCCTTGGATATGATTATTGGAGTTCAGATGTTTATCCTTGAAAAGTGTCACAGCCAGAGACTCGGAGGGGAAGAATCGATGGTGGTGTATGTTCTTGCTGTCAGGTTTCACCTGCTTCAGCACAGGGTTCCCTGGGGGTTAGAATTGGCAGAGGCCAATTGAATTGGGAAGCTATATCCTTCTCAGATACTCAAAAATAATAATATTGTCTTAGAAAGAGGCCATGACAATATATGATACACATAGTGCAGATGAAATAGGGGGAATTTTGATATACCCTTAGGCATAGTTAACTGATACCTAATAAGTGACCCCAATACAACACATTCTATCTCCCCATTTAATTAATATTTATACCAGACTGACTTCTCAATCTGGATCCTTGTGAATACATTTTCACTATCTTTTCTACTTCAAGAGCAGGCCAGAATTTTGGATTCAGGAAAACAAACATCAAATTAAAATTCTGTCTCTCCATTTTGATACTAATGAAAACATCTCCACATTTCATGGCCTTCCTGTTGGGCTGGATAGACATCCTTACCACTACTTTTCGTCTTTCCCACTCTGCCTCTGTCCAGCCTTTATCATAGCCTCATAGAGTACATTTTTATTGTCAATATTTTATACCAAATTATAACATTAAAAAAAAAGAAATCTCAGAATTTTTAAGACAAGACTAGCTCCTTTTAGCTATGTACCTTGGACAGATTTTACTTATCAAAGGCGCCTGAACACTGAATATTACAGGTTACCTAGGAAACTCGCAGTGGCTACACTTAAAACAACACAGAGCCTCCATGACTGAGTCTGAATGCCATTTTTAAAAGCTCTATTTTTGGGATGGTAAAAGGAATAGTTAACACGTGGAGAGCAGCGCACAGCCACTTCTTTATTTAGGCTTTCCTTCTCTTTATTCTTCTTCACATCTATGTCTGCTAGAGTCGCTGTTAAGAGGAGTAAAACTGATCAAGAGTGATGTCCACAGGATGTAATGGTTTGGCCTCTCCAAAGATATGAAAGGTAATTGTTCATTTTTAGATCTTTTGGCATCCACGAATGTGAGGAAATGGTGTGAGTAGCTTTGTGTGGCCATGACAAAATACAGGCCTGCATATACAAGCAAGCAGTGAGTGTCTACTGTCATTCATGATTTCAGCGCAGATGGTGGGGAGTAAGGCAGAATAGCTCATAGCAGAACATCCAGAGACAGAGAGAGGAGAATTCTATATCACATGGTTTTCTCTTATGTACCCTACCTAGGCCTCTGGCCTACTGGTTGACCTCACCCATTCTGAAAGCACCCTCCACTACCAATGGAGATGTGCTTTCCCAATCTCCTAAAGAATTTTCAATCCAATTAATATCATTTTCCCATTCATGTATGTACATTCATAAGTTTATGTGCATCACATGCATGCAGGTAACTAAGGAAGCATGATGAGGGCATCGGACAATTTGGAACTGGAGTTATAGACAGTCATGAATTGTGCACTGGGACCTGAACACCCAAGTTGTGTGCGAGAGCAGTAAGTGTTCTTCACCATAGAGGCATCGCTTTAACTCTGACAGTCACTTTTGAGTCAAGATAAACCTTCACACTGACCATCTATCCTGCTTGTCCAACCTAATCTAATCATAGTAGATGGTAGTGGGAAAAAATGAATGGTTCACTATTTTACTTGTCAATTTTGTAGGCTTGAATATTTGTCTTAATTAAGTGTCCATTGCATACAAGCTGTATTGAGAAATACAAAATCGAATTGGGATGAACCTGGAAAGCTGAAAACATACAGCTTAGCTGACAAATACCAATTGCGGTGTGCAATTTTAAAACTTCATAATATTTGCTACTGAAATAATATGGTCCTGTTATATCATTCACTATCACAAAAGTGACAAAATTTTTCCTTTTAAATTCTCCTCCTGATGCAATAAATTATACCAAAAATCCACATCCTCGTGCCTCATAAAATGAAGAGATAACGTCCTCACAGAGGGAGATGTATTTCTGAAAGCCCATAGCTGTGAGTCAAGGTCACCTTGGCTACAGTTAGTCCTAGAAGCACCACTGAGAAAATGCCCGAGGCTAGAACTTTGTCAGATAATCTGAGAGCTGTTGCCGTGTTTTCTGAAATCCAATTACCAAGTCCTTTATTACTACAGGCAAAGTGTGGAGCTTTTCTGTATCTAAAGGAGTCAGAGGGCTATAGCTCTGTACAAAGAGGTCTAGGAAGCGTGTCTGGTTGGTGATGCTGATGATAGACAGAAAGGCTGACAATGATGCTACTTTCTAAAACCCACATTTCTGGTCCACTCACTTAAAAGCAGATGTGAAACATGCCACAGGAGGGAGAGATATTTTCCTTTCCTTCTTGTTAGGTTGAAACCTGGAACAAATGGATGAGGTGCCCATTTAACATATCAAAGTTCTGGCCACCTGGCTCTCCCAGCATCCCTCAGTCCCTACCTGACTAGTACATTCTGACCCCAACCCTGAACTCTCCACTCCAGGAGGCTGGGCTACCCTTCCTAATATTACCTGACTCTTTGGGCCTCCTGGCTGCAGCATCTAGTTCCCTTCTTTCTCCTCTCCCCACCCCTCCTCCCTCCTCCTCTCCTCACAGGGCTCAGGGTCATGTCTACTCTGGGCTCTCACAGACGTTTCTGCCGCTGGCTATGCTCTCCTACAGATCTACAATAAACTTCCCCTACCATCTCTAAGAGCAATCACCTCCTTTCCTTTTTATTTCCTTTTAAAAATCACTTCTTTCTCACCAACACCTTGTGTTATACAATAAATAAAAATTATGCAAATATGACAAAGCAAGTAAAGAACACATTTTTGAGATGAAATCTCAAGCCTCCCAGGTTTCGGTGGTACGTGTTTAAATCTCTAAGGCTTGATTGTCTCCTTTTGTAGAAATTAGTTATAATTATAATCCCACCTCAAAGATTTGTTAAGCAGAAATGAAAGGAAAAGGGTGAAGTGCCTGGCGTGATGTCAATCAAACATAAGTATGAAGATGAATTCTGAGCCATAGACAATGCTCAGGGTGACCAAGGCCAGCCCGCTCGGTGAAGCCTCTCCTTGCAATGTCTCTTTCTTTCCTCTGCAGTCTCCTGCAGCAGGTAAAGAAGTCAGCAGATAACATACAGATTTCTGGTTCCCCACCCTAAATTTTGAGTCAAAGCGAGCTCAGCAGTAGGCCTGGGACCTTGCATTTTTCACTGTCAGTGAGTACAGTGGGAGTAACCAACAACTTGCTGGTGCGATCGAAGGCCCAGGGCATAGGAGCGATCTCAGATCTGGTTGTGTAAATCTGGTAGAAATCCTACAGCTGGGGAGCTCATATACCTGAAGAGGGAAACTCCTATTGTTATTTTGCAAAGTAGGCAGAACACCAAATTATCTTCCAGTAACTTTATCCATTAGTAAATGCAGCTCTCACTTCTCACCAGAGAAGCTTCTCCTTCTAGTTGATGATGGTTAACTGGGAGACTTACAGCAGACGAATGACTGCGGGATGCTTAGTGACAAGTCAATGTCTATAACACCATCATCCCCCAAAGCACTGAGGAAGAAGGAGCCGAACAATAATGATGGCCAGAGGTTAAGGAGTGCTCTTAGTGAAGAGTATCTTCTGGAGATGACCGGACTACAGCACTCGTAAACTTAGGACCCTCTGAAACTGCCACCACAAGGCCTGCACTAGATGAAACCGCCCTGAAGAATGACTGGGCGAGGGGCTTGAGGCCCTATTTCTAGTCGGGAGCTATTAACAGTCAATGGCTGCTGGGGGAGGACGAATCTGTTTCCTTCAGAGAGTTGAATCTTATAAGTTCTACAAACAGATACATGTGTGAACGTTGAATGGCCCCCACACATAAATGTAAGGGCAGTTCTAATTGAACTCTGAAAGGAAGAGGTTATGAGGATGGTGAGGATATAAGAGTTGAGAGAAGTTGGAGAAGGAGATGACATGGATATGATCGAGATACATTTTATACAAGTATGAAATTGTCAAAGAGCAAATAGAGGATGACAGATTATATGTTCATAATGCTATTTAACTTAAAAAATCACATTGTACATAGTAAGTCTTATCAATTTATAAAAAAATAAAATTTATAACAAAATAAAGAGATAAATGTAATTATATTTTCCTTCTGTCTATCAGGTCAATACACCTGATAAATATACTACCAGGAGGGTCTGACAGTGAAACTGCAGCTGTTTCAGTTTTCAGCCTGTAACCTTGGGAACATAAGTCATTGATTTATGACTACTTGTTATAGTGAACAAACCTCCCCCCACCTCTTTCTTTCTCTCTCTCTCTCTCTCTCTCTCTCTCTCTCTCTCTCTCTCTCTCCTATATAATAAGCACACACACAAAGAGAGAGAGAATAAGAGAGAGAGACCTTGCAATATATAACTCATGAGCAGCATCATGAAATGTCAATTCTACCGTCTCCTCATGCCTGAGGCAATTTTAGGAAGCAGAACTCTGGCACCCCCACCCCCGTTGCAGTATTAACCAGTATTAACCAGTACTCCAGTCCTCTGTCTTAGCTGGTGAGGTTTCCTTCCCCCTGTTTATGGCAATGCCTATTAAGCCTTCTTTCTCTACATCTAGACTACTAAGCAGTCAATATAGTATGTATTGATTGTTTCCTGGTATTTCCCTTCATGTGTTTATCAGAATACATTTAACTAAGGGAAAGCTTTCCTTCTCCCTAGAAATGCTGAAATCCCACTTCATTTCTGTGTGTAAAATGGCTGAGTAGGTGAGCAGCAACGGTAGGAAACTGAGGAAGAATTGATTGTAGGTCAAGGGTGGTCCTAAGTAATCCTTATTGACAGATGCAGGTCAATGACTGGTTAATGAAGGCCAAGCCACACAGATGTTACTTTCTACCTGGGCTGGAAATGGAACAACTCAGAACCATTAGAAATGAACAACTCCAAAAGAGAATGCTAAAGGGCAAAAGCTTGAGGAAGAAGCGGTCAGTCAAATTCCTCTTTCCACTCTCTGTTCTCTGGAAGTGACTATTGGCAAAACCATGTGTGTTTGTTGGTATAAATACATACATACATACATACATACATACATACATAAATGAATGGACTGTCAGGAAAGAGCAGGTGTTAGAAGAAGGGGACAAGGAACTGCTTCAGTGATCAACTGTCCAATATGGTGTGGCAGTTGATCATGTTCATTTCAAAATTGCTGAGAGGGCGCGTTGTAAGTTTTCTTCTTGCAAAATAACGACAGCTCAGTTAGGTAACACCTATGTTAATGAGCTTAATTTAATCATTGCACAATGCGTGCATATATCAAAACGTCACATTGTGCCCACAGATATATGCACTCACTATTTGTCAATTAAGAAGAAAACTAAGACAGATGACTAGAGAAGATCCACCAAGGAAGAAGCAGCCCCTGTGTTTGAGACCGAGCACCTTCCTCTGCTAAACACATTACACCTCGGCATGCCAACTGCATTGCAGGGGCTGAGAATGCATAAAAGTTGGACGAGTCCCAGCAGCACCAACTCTGTCCCCATCACAGCTTCATTGTGTCTGTGCAGCAAGGTTTCCAAGCCAACCTGTCAAGGCTCATCACCTCCATGCAGTGTTCTCTGACAAGACACTAAAACGTTCTGAACTTAATCACAGACACCCTGCCTTCAGGGATTCTCCCTTAAGAGGAAAAAAAAAACAGTCTTGTAGTATAGAAGATAAAACATAATTACCATCGTGGTTTTAGGGAAAAAAAATTTGTTGCAAGAAGTACACGCTATATTAGGAGGGAATCCATAATCCGTGTGTGCTTGGGGCACTGTAACCAACAGGACAGATGCAAAAGAAGAGGAATGCCTCACTAATTCCCTTCTATCTTTGCTTTCAAGGTCTCAGTAGTTATTTTGTACAACTGTAAAATTCTGCGCCTGGCAGAAAAGAAAGGCTGGAAAATAGACAAGTTGAGACCCATGCCATTCCAGCTTCTGCTTTACCCCTCTCCCTCCTCTCAATAATTCCATGAACTACACAGACAGCATAACCTCCATCCCAAGGCTGGTCCTTCAATTTCAGGCTCTGTTGAGTGTGCTGCACTGTGAGAGCGAGACCGCTTAGCTACTAGTGAATTGGGACATCCCAAACCAGCCATCTACAGTATAGTATCTGATATGTGGCTGGTGCACAATAAATTTTAGGTACCAAATGAATAAAATTATATACAAGCTGAGCCCTTAGAGGGTCAAGCCCAACGATTTAATAAGTGACTACTTAAAATTTAAGCCTTAAAATACTGTCGACAGAATGAATAATGTTGGTAGAATAAATAGTTACGTGATGGTATAATACAAATGTTGGTTAAAAAGAAGAGAGCATTTATCATATTCTAATATATTAATGGATGAGAAGGCAAACATCACTTTATACTACATAACACAATGTAATGTTTTGAAAATAAATTATAGGTTCTGGAGAGTACAAAGTTCAGTTTTAAAGCGCATAAAATGAAGGAAAAGTAAATTCCTATGACAATGAATATTGTAAAGATATAAATGAACATGATTCGGCCAAAGTTTGTACAGCTGCAGAACACGGTGTAAAGAGAGAGATTTATTCAAGAAGCCCCAAGAACAAAGACCTTGTACTCTATTTAATAATTAGGAATTCCAAAGTTTGAAGAGCTAGGAAAAGTCACTTCTAATTCACTTTGCTCATTGTCAAATGGTGAAATTTTCCATTATAAAATGTATCCACGTGTAAAAATTAAATAATACATTCTAGGAGAAAAACCTTTTCAGAGATCCCCACTGCCGCCCAAGCTGCTCTGTAATTTGACAGAGAAATACATTTTAACAATAGTGTTAGGGTGTATGCACACAGAAGTTAGAAAACAGCAATTGGAAGCAAAAGCAAAAGCGAATTAGGTTTCCTAATCTCAGGAAAGCATAGATTGGCTGTAGAGTCAGTGAAGAACAAGTCTGCCTCCCTCTTACAGAAAAGACAAACTAGGTTCATTGCTGTTTATGGTTAAACCTCTGCTTCTCAAGGGTTGGGCTATATCCCACCTGCAACCTTAGCTACCAATGTACCTGTACCGCCTTTTCCAGGAAGGTCAAACATGTCTTTGTTTCAAAAAAGTTGTTCACAACCATCTTGCAACCCTACCTTTGTTCCAAAGGATTAAATGGCAGCCTATGACTAACTTTTATTCCTACCGCCTCGCAAGCATGTCTTTGTTTCAGAGGAACTAGCCTATTATGATTATGTTCTGCTCCTGTGACCTTGCCTGTTTTGCCCATCAGATCCCCCATTTGGAGACTCTGTACTCTGAGCTACAAAAGCCTTCTTCATGTGCAATGCTGACCTCAGGAACCCCACCTTAGGGGGAGGCATCCAATGCACACAATTGAAGAAGTTTGTTTTACTTACTTTAATTAATTTGGCCATGATGATTTGGGGCGGTGGTCTTTCTCCTCCCATTTTTGGGGTTAATAATAGAACATTGCTAAGACTCCTTCATCACACACTTGCCCTAAATTTGTGTTTGATGCCTGCGGCTTTGTATCTTTCAGACTGAGCCTCACTGGAGGGGTGATTATTCTCACCTACACAGTTTACTGTGTGTCCAAGAAACAAACATGTGAAACTGACTTAGAAACACAGTGTGATACTTTAATGTTAGATGATTCAGGGAAAAAGACACATCCAAGTCACCTGAGAATCAAGGTGCACAGGTTCAAAAAAAAAAATTTTTTTTCTTGAGAGAATGTGGTTAATTTTTGACGAGGATTGATGTGAGATTGACCTGGAATTTCACATAGGAAAAAAATAATCATTCTATTTTATCCTCTATTTTTGTATTATTCTAAAGGTAAAGGCCTTCCCTGTGTGAATTTTAAATAAGACAGTAAGAGGACTTGGAATACATGAAATGACACCCGAAAATACTTCAGTCGATAAGCTCAGATAACCTCTTAAGCTATGAAATGGGGTTGACAATAGAGAGAGTGGGCATGGTCTCAGAGCTTTCAAAACAGGAATCAGCCTTCAATAGAGCTAAACACAGTAAGCAGAGAATGACCTACTTAAGGAAATCATTTACCTTTGTAATCTGTAAGCACCTCGATAAAGCACTGTAGATGCACATTCTCTAGACATCCCTAAATTTGATTAAATATGAAATGCTGAAAGCTCGTCGCAGTAATAGCCTAGATTCATTTTATCTGCGAAGGGGGAATCTATGCTACTCTCTGTGGCAATTTGTCTACGACAGAATTATGAATTCTGCAAGTGTTGTTGATATATTATTGATGCAGCTTCCAGTAGCATTGAACAAACCTTACAACATAATAAAAATCTGGAAATGGCTATTTGGACAGGTAGCAGATTTCTTTTTTACTAAACGAAGATTCAAAAGTTAGGACCCGTAGAACATTACTAAGAAAAGAGGGTTAGAAGTTACTAGGTGTCTTATGCAATGCCAAAGAAATGCTTTAAAACTTTTTTTCATTTATTTTAAATGAAAGACATTAGATTGAGAAGAGGTCGTTGTAAAAGTAGATGAGAGCTTTCCAACAACAAAATAGTAATCACTTCATATGTGAGTCACGGTTGTTCCTCTTTCTTGCTACAATAGATGCTGAAGAGGTAAGGACTGACTTTAGCTATCAAAATTTTGTCTCATTCTCTCCACTTAGTTATCTGTCATCTACAGTGACTCACATTCTTCTTCTCAGTCCCGATATTGTTAAGTGTTGAATAAAGTGGCTTAAACAGGAAAATAATTTCAATTAAAGAGGAAAACTTCAATGATCTTACTTGACATCCATAATGGAAAATTGCCAATGAGGGGCTGAAACTATGGCACCTGTAGAAGGGAAGTCATCTCAGACAAATCCCAAGTCTTTGGGTATTAATAATGTTGCACATTTCTTTCTTCTAACCTATCTTCCAAAGCTGCTTATAGACCCAATGTGCATTCTAACTCGAGGAAATTGAATTACTTTAATCATTCCTCATCAGATCTTTTGAGAAAACACTATTGGTAAGATGGCTAATATAATTAAAGTGCTAATTCTTCAACATGAGACTAATTGCTATCAAGTTTTCCTAATCTTCATACCTACAAAATGACTAACAAGTGTAATGCAGTATAAAATTACCATAAACATAACAGTTTCAGTGAGATAAATAAGATGCTAGCTGTTTTCCAGTGTCTATTTGTCTCATATACAAAATTACAACTGTCATATTTTATTATATTATATACTATATTATTATATTATTCAGGGGTCATGATGAGAAGAAATCCAAACAGATTCAGAATCTTTTACTATTTCAGAACTACAAAGGAAGTAAAGACAAGTTCTCATTCTCTGACAGTGAATTTCAGGGAAGAGAACATCATAGAAAAATCTTTAACTCCCCTTGCTTTTGTTGATAGCAATCTGGAATAAGATCATTAATTGTGTGCTAGTTGGTTAATCCCGCTAAGGGTGCAACTTCAGTCACAAATCAAAGATAGAAAGTCCAAGTAAACATCTCACAGTTTAATGGAAGTGGGAAAAATGAAGGGTGTTGTGTTATATGGCACATTAAGTATGGAGAGGTAGATCTCAGAAATAGGCTTTGTGACAATTACCTTGATTATCGATTGACCAGTTGAAGAGACACCCAAGAGATTACTAAAGCATACTCCTGTCTAAGTCACTAAGGGTGTGAGAAGAGATACAAAGCAAACAGAATAGCAATCGAAGGGGAAAGACTTTGCTTGAACATAGGCAGCGCCAGTGAATAGGCCAGAAGACTAGATGGAAGAACAGGAAGAAAGAAGTAAGCCACAGGGAGCAGCTCCACTCTTCCCGGTGTGGCTGCTGCTGTTGCTACTACCTGAGGATAAGAATCTAGCATCTTCACACTCTGGGTGGGGACTCACGCTAGTTCTGCTGGGGTCTTCCAGATCTCTAGCTTCAGGCTGGCACCGTGTCGCTGATCCCCCTTGATCTGATTTTCCAGCTTCCAGGACTGAGTAGGTGCTGTGCTTTCTGGCAGCCTTCGCTGTATGGCCCTATATCAGTCAGGACTGCGAATCTACTAAGTTCCATCGAGAGAACCCTGACTGTCTTTTATTGGAGCCTCGAGACCAGATATCGCATTCCTGGTAAAATGAAACTCAGCGAGAATTTGAAATGTGAATTTGTAATCAACCATGCTCGAGTTAAATCTATGTTTACAGGGATCTATTAGAATGCTGAAGGGTCAAAGGGAAAAATGGGTTAATGCATTTTTTTTTTTATTTTCTCTGGTGCTAGTTTTCAAAAGAAATACAATGAAAAAAAAAAAAAAATCCTATATCTGATTACGGTCTTGGGTGGTAGAAATCCTTTTTTTTTTTTTTTTTTTTCCATTGTTGAGGCAAAGTCTCTCTCTGATAGCACCACTTTTAATAAAAAGATTATTTTGACTCAGAAATCTAAGGTATATTGTGTCAGGGAAACCACAGTGGCGGACAGTTGAGGCAGAGGATCAGTCACACTGGATGTGTCTTAGCAAACAGTGCGGTGGTTTGAGTGAGAATATCTCCTATAGCGTCAGATACATGAACGGCGAGTTCCTGGCTGGGGGTGCAGTTTAGGGAGGATTAGAAGCTATCCCTGAAGAATGCACATCACTGAAGGAAGGCGTTGTGAATTTAAAACCTCATGCCACTCCTAGTTCTCTCTCTTTGCTTTGGGCTTTGTGTTGAAGATTATGAGTTCTCTTTTGCTTTGTCTGCTACTATGCCTGCTGCTTCCTGACATGCTGTGATGGACTCTTACCTCTCTAGAACTGTAAGTCCAAAAAAACTCTTCCATTTCTACATTTTGTCTAGTTACGGTGTTTTAGCACAGCAACCAAAAGGTAACACAGAGAGAATTGTGAATGCTTGTTTTCCAACCTGCTTTTTCTTTTTTATTAATTCTTGTACTCTTACCCAAAGAATAGTGCTGACCCCTGGGAGGGCCACTGTCCTACCTCAATCAACCAGGTCTAGAATCTTTTTCAAAGACATTTGTCTTGTAGGTGATAAGTGATACAGAATTTCAAAATCAACATTAATTACCATAAAACTCTTTTGGATCTTTCTTTCCAGCATTGAAAATGACCATCATTTTAAAAGGTTGATAAGAGAGACATTGGTGAGATGAAGCGTTTACAATGTAAGCCCGAGGACCTGAAATTGGATCTTCAACACACATAAACAGGGGTTGTAGCATGTTTATATTGTCAATTAGCAGTACAGAGGGTTAGTGGGAGAATGTAGGCTAGATTCTAGAATTTCTCAGTAAGCCATTTTAACTAAACTGTATGTTTGGTAAGAGGCCTTATCTCATAAAAGACAACCAATGTCAAACTGTTGCCTCTCTGCATGCACAGATATGCACATCACACACACACACACACACACACACACACACACACACACACACACACACACACACACACACACACACTAGATGGCCAATCAACTTTAGAAAAAGGTTACAATGACTTATCTGATTTTCCTTATTATCCTCATATCTTCAGGGAAATACTGACTTTTCAATGAATTTAAAATGAGATCCCACTTGTAAAACCATTCATATTCTAGAAACCAATTTAGGTTTATTGATCTGTTGCAAATAAGGATGACAATGTACATCAATGATTATTATCTTAGCTCTTATTATATGCAAAGGATTAAGCTCTGAGTTGTAAAGGTCACAAAAAATACTGACTTGAATCTTCTCAAAATCTAGGAAATTAGCTGATGGAGCACAAAGATCATATTATGAAATTTCTCTTTTCATTTACCCGAATTCTTTTTGCCTTCAGCCTTCAGCATCCTATTCTTTCAATATTCCATTTTAATCCTTTGTAAAAACATAACGGTAAATTTTCCAGAAAATATATTTGCCCTTCAAAATCTTAGAGATTCTTTCTCCAATTTTAGGTTACATATAATTTCTCATTTTGTATTATTGTTAATTTAATGTTAATTTTTTTAAAAAAGATGTATTCCTTGCTGGGGAGACAGCTCAGCAGGTAAAGGCAGACATCAATGACCTTACTGTGATCCCTGGGAAAGGATAAAGGAGAAAAGCAACTCTTGCAAGTTGTCCTCTGATCCCCACAGACAACATGGCACATGCATGCCTCCCTCTCTACCCAATGAATGCACACAGAGAGAGGCATGTACACATGCAATCAACTCATAAACATGCAAACACATATACAGAAAATAAGTAAATAAATGTAATAATTTGTTTTAAGACATAACCTTTTTCTTTAGGATATGCTTTTCTCCAAGATAAAGGAACAAACACATGGCTTCCTGGAAGTAAGAACAAGTCAGTCATGGATATTTGTATATCGGCTTCCAGTTTTGAAGGCAGTGAAGTAACTTCTCACTTATTAAAAGTATCACATGAATAGGCATGCACGTATGCACACATTGAAATAGCATGGCAGAAATGAAGTTATATACATTAACCCTTTGGTCTGTGTCTTTCTTAATACTATTATATCATTAAGACCTTAGAAATGCCTGACTGTTGACTACATCAAAAATCGTCTTTAAGAAAGTAAACATATATATTAAAGAAAAAAACAACACGATACCCCTAGACTTTCACATTGTAGTGTATAAAACCCAATACCAAATTTTAGAATTTCTAGATGTTAAAAATGAGAATACATCATAGAAGAAGCTATGGAATGCAGCTGAGCCAGTGCTCAGAGGAATCATCACATTAAATATTCGTAGAGGCTAACAAAGACGCTGAATAAATATGATAAGCATCCATCTTCAGGAATTAAAAGATTAACAAATTTTAGGAAAGCAAAAGGAAGACTACTGAGATGATTAAAACAAATTACTGAATTATAAAGAAAAATACGGTAGGATTAGCAAGTAAATATAAAAACAGGTTTTCTGAGAGATAAAATAACGGGAGTGTCCTTTTAGTTTCCTGGATGCCTGCAGCACTCCAGAGAGGCAGCTGTTTGCTGTGGGTACCCTCTCCACTGAGCAGAGCATCATATGTGTCTCTTTACTTTCCAGATCATCAGTAGTTCTCCGATGACTTTTGTGACAATGAAAATGGCTGTCAATTCATCGATTTTCTTGAGGAATCGAAATTATCTCAGTTGAGAACCACTAAAGTAACTGATTGCAAGTGAATAGAAGGGCTGGAGAGATGGCTTGGTCGTTAACAGCACTTCCTACTCATCCAGGGAACAAAGAAGAGTTTGTTCCTAACGCTCATATTTGGTGGTTCACAACTAAGTCCACCTCCTGAAGATCTGACACACCCTATAGACTTGATGGCACCTACATGCACATACTCGCCCCTGTTCCAGAAGGTGCTCTGTACGTAGATAAACAGACTACACAAATAAAGTTACCAGGAGAGCTGTAGCAGTTTGAGCACCCAAGTCCAAGTTCACTCTGGATCAAATGATTATATTCATCACAGAGAGTGAAATTCTATTCCAGCTAATGATCACTTCTCTCTTTAGGACATTTCAATTCCTACGGTTGGGCTGGGACTGTGGTACCCCTTTCCCCTAAGTAACAATGCTATAGTTTAGATTTGAAGTGACATTTAACATCTCTCATAGTGAAGGTTTAGCTCCAGCTGTGTGCTATCTTGAGGTGGGCGAGCCTTCAGGAGGGAAGGTCTTTGGGATGGCTCGGCATTTAAGAGCACGTGCTGGTCTTGCAGTGTACACAGGCTGGGCTCCCAGAACCACATCAGGTAGCTTACAAGTGCCTACGACTCCAGCTCCAGAGGATGGAACACGTTTTTCTAACTCTCACAGGCTCTGCTCTCACATGGGACAAAGCCAGACCCACATACGCGTAACTAAAAGTAAAATCAACTTTTCATAAACAGATGTAGGACTTAGTGGCAAGTCTTGTTCTCTGTGGCAGGTGACCATCAGCCCCTTCCTCTTCCTCGGACTTCACATGTCAGCCAGGAGGTGACTCTGTCCTTCACGAGCACACAGTTCTTTACAACTTCATGCCAGGCCCTAGCCAAAGGGTCCAAGCGACCATGTGCTGAAAAGCACAAAATTGCTGTGAGTCAAAATAAACGTTTCCTCCTTATATGTTGACATCTAACGCATTCAACTACAAGGTCAGAAAACTGTCATGGAGATTTGGAAATATTTATTCAGGCAACAACTGTGCACTACTCTCCACTTGTCGAGTTTTTTTCCTGGGACTCAATCCTAGGCCATAACCGCACGTAAAGAACATAGAGAGCCGTACTAGTGTGACTGTGCTCTCAAGAGCTCACACAAGCCTCACACAGGAAGAGGAGGGTTTGGTGGGATGGGATGTGAGTCCTTCTGTTTAGACCAGTAGCCATAAGCAACAGGCGAAAGAAACGAGGGCTGAGGCATATGAAACTTCGAGACTCAGAAGGTCTCCCAATCTAGCTGATACACACATGGGGGCTTCGGGAGGGAAGGGTGGCACAGAGTTCTTGCTTCGTGGCACTGTATACCAAAGTAGATTAAAGGCTGTGATTATTCAGCTAGTTGAAGTTTGACTTCTCAGTTTGAAATGCACAATGCACATCTACTTGGCTCATTGATTTCTAATACGTTTGCTGGTGAAAGCGTTGGGCTTCTGTCAGTCAAGTTAAAGGCCAAATTGTAAGTCTTTGGAGAAGATTCTCATCTAAGGGGAAATTCCTAGTTATCTCATCTCAGTATGAAATTCCATGTAAGCGATCACTTTAAAACATAGATACATTTCAAAGCAGACACAGACATAGCTTCTCTTTTAAAATAGCTCCTCCAAAACCTATTTTTCCACTCAAAGGAAATCTTTTCAAGAGACAAAAATATGAATTTCAAATTGTATATGTTCTGAATAATGATTAAATATTTAGTAGTATAAAATTTTAAAAGCATTAAAAAGACAGTAAAAAAGAACTTGGGCTCTTTCAGTGACAAAGATGGTCACTTAAAATAGGAAGAAGGAAAGAATAGCATCACAAAACACACTGCAATTTGAAATGACTGAAACATATAAATGAAACAAATCCTTCCCCACCATAGATCAAAATTATGGTAAATGCAAATTATGTTGCGTTCTGATGTTTTATACTTGTGTTGCATTGAATATTTTCTAGATGGAGACATCTTTCCTATGACTCAAGTTTTAAGGGCTTGTGTTAATCCGTGACGGTGACTTTCCCTCTTGGGGATTGGCTCCACTGTCTGATACAAAATTTAAAGTAACAAGAAAGCTGCAGCAAACCCTGAGAAACTAATCATGTTGAGAATGGGAGATTGGTGGTCAGCGACTCTACTGAGATGGGTTAGTGCATCCCTCACACCGATTCAAGCCCGCAGCCGGTTTGCAGCCTCATCCCCACCACTGAAGAAGACTCACTAATTCAGTATCCAGAAACCACCTTGCCATGACGCAGTTGATTCTAAACTTCTCATTGTTGCAAACTTTATTTTTCCTACCAGGCTACAAAAGCATTTGTTTGGAGTCTATTAGCTTAAAGGTCAT
Organism: Rattus rattus; assembly: GCF_011064425.1. Taxonomy (NCBI): domain Eukaryota; kingdom Metazoa; phylum Chordata; class Mammalia; order Rodentia; family Muridae; genus Rattus; species Rattus rattus. The sequence continues at coordinate 12,239,273 of NC_046157.1, forward strand.
GTTATTCTGCGCTTATTCACGCATACAATTAGATATGACTCAAAGGACCCCACTCATCTCTGAATTATCTACTCAGTGTGACGTAAAGTACACTTGAATCTTCGCTAACCTTCACTAAATCTGTCTTAGCAGCCTAACGAAGGCATTTCAGAGGAGTGATTGTGGTGACTGCACGTACTCAGCTGATCACTCTTCAAAACCTAGAGATTACCTGAAGAGTTTGACAGCTCAAGGTCAAGAAATTAATTACCTTCTTATGAAGTTGCCGATTCTCCCACAGTTAATGAGGAATGTAGTAAAAGCTGGAAGTCTTAAGTTTGGAAAGGATGTTTAAAGCTGTGTGGACTCAAGGAGAGACTAAGGGAAAAAAATAGAGGGACATGGTAGGATTCTAAATAAAGAAAAAAGGAAAGAAAATGGAAGAAAGAAAAGAAAAAATAACTAGTTTCTCATAACATGAACTTGAAGAAAATGGTGAATCTAAATGCTATTTTGTAAGCTGAGCTTTCCGATCCTTCAAGTCTCTTGAACAGTCTGTGATCCATCAGGAGACTTTTAATGAGAAAGGACAATTCATAAACATGATCTTTTGTGTCACACATTTCTGTCTAATAATAGTAGTGACAACTAAGAACAATTTACTTTCTGTGGGACAAATTTCATCTATCCATTGGACAGGATACATAGGTTCAAAGGTGGCTGAGCACAAAAGTTATGAGTGGGAAATTTAACCATAAATGGTCATCAGTTTAGCTGTGTTTGAAGTTTACACCACACCTGGACGTTTCTCCTGAGTAGCAGTCCTGACAGTCTTTGAACTTGTTCCACAGATTTGGCCCCGAATGGCGCTTTCTCATGCCCTCTGTCCTCTGCCGTTATTTCCACCTTCCTGAACATGATTGTGTTGTCTGAACATAGGAAGTCTCACTCTCCCCTCTGTGTAAGTAACACTGAATAACTTAACACATCCTCCAGATGTGGCACTTTGTTACTCTGTGTTTTTGATACTTAAACCTTTTGTATGCATTCCAAGGCAACTTATTATTTTTCTTTTACAGGTTTAGCACTAAAATAAACTGGGGACCTTAAGAAATGATTGACAATATTGATTTTTCTGCTAATGTCTACCTACTTGGAAAGCCATATTATTATTTATATTTGCTTTTTTGCATTAAAGTTTTATTGAAAAAGAATCAACAAAATTTGACTGGATTTATCCTCTATTTTCAGCCATGATTTTTGTGCTTTGCTTAGAAATTTCCTTCAGAATTCCATCTTTTTTTAAAAAACAATTCTGAATTAAATATAATTACATCATTTTTCTTACATTTTCTTCCCTCTAACCTACCCCAAACACTCCTCACCACTCGGTCTCAAAATCACCACCTCTACTCTTTTGTTAGTTGTTATTGCTACACACTACACACACATACACACACACACACACACACACACACACACACACACACACACATACATACACACACACACACACACACGCACGCACACAGGCACGCACGCATGCATGCACGCAAACACACATGCCCACACGCCCACACACACATACACACAAATGCCTAAATGCATAAATATAACATGCTCCGTACACTTAGTGTTACTTAAATTTTAAATTTGTAAAATATTCTTATTAAAACTTTACTGTAAATAATTTGCAAGTAAAATAATAGCTTCCCTGAATAGCAATACCAATTGAGGATCAAGTAATACATAGACTAATAAGTATATCAGTTTTATCAACAATATTTTGGACTCTGGGATGTGGTTATGAAAATGTTCCATCAACCGCAACTGAAACTGAATAGTTTCAATCATTAAATAATGACTGTGACAGCACTTTTTATTATCACATTCATATAAATGCAAGACACCATGACATTTTAATAAGAATCATAAGCTCTTTGCAGGAAAACTATTCAATATAACTCCATAACAAATGTCTCTCACATAGCAGTTTTTTTTTTTACATGAAAATCAGGCTAATAAAATGCTCCTATAGAGAACCAAGATGTGATCCAGTGCATTGTTTTAGGAGCCTGACCACCATTATTTACAAAAATACAGGCAGGATGTACTCAGCAGAGCTCTCAGTGTAAAACAATTGCTTTAGTCAAATTTGTGGGAAATTGCAAATTATGTTGTCCCTGAGTACTTAAAATATATAATACATTAAGAAGGCTTCTTTACCGGTCACGAAGGGGGGGTGGTATGTATGGTTCATCGTCTTTAGAGATGTGAGATCTAAAAATCTAAAATGCAGAAGAGTTGCTTCTGTTCCCAACATGCCGAGTCTGGGTCTTACACAATGCAAGTTCGGCTCTCGCATGTTAGAGACATTTGCCTCCTTATTTCTGTTTATTCTGACAAGCTCTTAAACTTGGCATTAGTCCCTTGGGATGTCGTCCTTTGCTAAAGAGGCATTCATAGAATCAGGTTTTGATTTAGGTATATATTGTCACTCATGTTAACGATAGAAGCAAAATCCAGGACAGAAACCCAGGGCGCCTTATATTTTTATGCACTATAAAAACATCTGACATCGTGCAGAACTGAACATAATACTTTCAAACCTCAAGAAGAATGATTCTGTCATTATTCGCATAAGTGATAGGGTTAAACAATATCACATTTTTACAAAAGTGAATCGTATTTCAATATTCAAATTCTGTTCCTGACACATATGCCTAATTAAAAAGAATGGTGCTCATTTCCTGGTAGCAATAACCCAATGATAAATATGAAACATTAAGAAAGTTGCTTTTTAAATATTTTGTCAACTGAGAAGTAGGGAGCAAAGTCTACAGCCTTTGACTTAGTCAAACCCAAGCACAATATGAAATGGAAGCTTTGGATGCCATGAGGAGGTCAATGAATTATGCAACTAAGCTAATTTTTCAGCCTGTTTTTCAATTTCTATGGACCACACAGAAAAGATACAAGTTGTAATTCTGTGCACTTAAAATTAAACATACGACATCAAATGCATGAGCCGGAATCCACATAGCACTCCTAAGTGTCAAAGTCAGGGTGGACAGGGCTCACTGCCAGCGCTTCGACATTAGTGTCTGCGGTCTGCAAAGGCAATTTCATCTGAGACAAAGCCCACCAGTGTCTATGATAAAGATAATTCAGAGTATCCATCTGATTACGTCCGAGTCAATAATGGAAAGCTACCGAGGCAACGATCTGCATGCTCTATCATTCTCTCAGGAAACCTTTTATCCCATCAAGGGTCTGGGGTGAAAGGCACACATCACAACACCACACAATTTATTTTCTGTTGTTGATCTAATATTACATGCCTTTACGACTCCTGTAACACAACACAAGCTTGTCTAAAAAGTCACACAGCTCTCCTTCTGAAACCAGGGAGAATTTTGTGACAATTCTGCCAGAGAAGACCCCGTGATTTTCTTCCCTTCCTCCTCTCTTTCGCCTCCCTGATTTCTTCTAGGCATGCTCTGTAGAAGACTTAATTGCTTATGACTTGGTCTAAAGGATTCATATAATGATTGGACATATATTCACAAATAGGATAATAGTAACTGCATATTTGTGTGGGTATGACAGAGAGACAGAGAGAGAGAGAGAGAGAGAGAGAGAGAGAGAGAGAGAGAGAGAGAGAATAGAGAGACAGAGAGAATGAGACAGAAAGACAGAGATAAAGGGACAGAGTCATAATGGGTGGAGCCTTTTCTAAACTCAGATTTGGAGAATTCTGTGATATCTAGGTCACCCTGACTCGTTTACGTGTTCTCTACATCTAGCACAACAACAGGAAGAAATTAGGTAAGGAATACACTTTGTATTAATGTTTTTATGAATTGAAAGGCTACAAATCTATTGTTATATCTCATAACCAAAGCTAAGAATAAAGTCTCCTTTATAATGTGTTCTATAAACTGTCACCTGGTTTTGATCCTTACCATAAATAACAAGTTCTGGGATTTACTCTCCCTTTTGTTTTGTAGAACTGGGAATTGAACCTAGCCTCTCTAGCACTCTACCATTGAGCATTATTCCCCTGCAGTAACTTGTTCTTAGTGGGAAAGCAAGAATTAACAAACAATACCTTACCACCACTATGAACAGTAACACAACACTCTTCATAGTTGAAGCTGCAGAAGAATCCATTAGGAAGAAGAGGAGTCCATCCTCAAAACCAAGAAGGTATTTTATACTGGCAATTCTAAGCAGTATATCCAAACATACGCAAACCAGAGAAGTTTTAAGTTAGTCTAAGGCAAGTATTTTTCATTGCTGGACAATGAAATATCCTGGCTTAAGAACAAAAGGTCATCACTATCCCTAATCGACTGAGGAAAGGAAACCTGTGTTCCCAGTTGTTTCTTCTAATTCGAATTAATGGCTCAGGCAGGTGCTCCCCATTGCCAAGTGTTTCAAAAAATAATCACCGTGTTCAACTAATACAATAATCATCTTCATTTGAACAAGGGAAGCTATATACAAATTGTGATGGGATAGAAACTAAAAATCATTTGTTAACATATTACTAAATTCATAAGACACCCATCTCTGTGAAATGAAAAACAAAAGAGCCTCAAGAAAGACTGGTGCTAATAAGAAGCACTGTACAAAATGTAATTTTCATTTTGCTGCACGTCATGTCTAAGCCTACTCTCACTATATCCTCCAGGAAATGATTTTGTCTTATTCCAAAAGAAAATTAGAAAAAGGAAGTAAATCTTACCAACAGCTTAGCTCCTTAAAAGTATAAAATACTATTCTTTGGCAACATATTGATTAATGATTAATGGGCTCACAGATCATTTTCTACCAACAGAATATAAAACCTATTGACAAGTTGGGATGGTAAGGTGCTTGCCAAGTAAGCATGAGGATTTGAGACAATGGCCAAAACTCACATTACAAAGTCAGGTGTAGCAGCATGAATCTGCATTTCCAGTGCTAGGGAG